>NW_027045873.1:0-40000 GCF_025399875.1 Dalotia coriaria
GCGTTTTAAAAAAAAAAGCATAAAACGACGAATTTTTATTATTCGTTTTTTTTTAATATTGCTTCTATTTGAACGTTTTCCATTTAAAATGCGAAAATGATTTTTTAGCAAAACAGCCCTTTTGGTTTTTAAACTGGAACGCGTAAAAAAGCAAAAAAAGCAAATTTTTTTTTTTTCGTTTTTTTAAAAATTGCGTCTATTTGAACGATTTCCCCGATCAAATGCTTGAAAATGAACCGCCCAAAAAAGTACGTTTTGAGCTTTAATCTGCGTTTTAACGCGTAAAACAGCATAAAAACGACGAATTTTTTTATTGTTTTTATCAATATTTTTTTTTGAACGATTTCAACCCCTTAAAAAGCTTGAAAATGATTATTTTACAAAACAGCACGTTTTTTAGTTTAATCTGCTTTTTTCCCCTAAAACAGCAAAAAAGACGAAATTTTTTTTTTATTCGTTTTATTAATATTGGGCTATTTTAAAGATTTCAACGATCAAAATGTTTAAAATGATTATTTTAAAAAAAAGCCGTTTTGACAATAGCGTTTTTAACCCTAAAAAAACCTAAAACGACGAATTTTTTTTTTTCGTTTTTTTTTTAACCAAACGTTTAACGATTTAAAAAAGCGAAAAAGATTATTTTAAAACGCCCTTTTGAGCAATCTGCGTTTTCCGAAAACGCTCGACGTTTTTTTAACTTTTTTTTTAAAGCGTTTTTTGAACGGTTTTAAGATTAAAATGCGAAAAAGATTATTTCCAAAAAAAACCCTTTTGAGCTTTAATCTGCATTTAAACCCCTAAAAAACCATAAAACGACGAAATTTTTATTATTCGTTTTTTATTAATATTGCTTCTATTTGAACGATTTCAACGATCTAAAAGGCTTGAAAATGATTATTTTAGCAAAATAGCACGTTTTGAGTTTTTTAAACTGCGTTTTAACGCGTAAAAACAGCATAAAATCGACGAAATATTTATTATTCGTTCTTTATTAATATTGCGTCTATTTGAACGATTTCAACGATCTAAAATGCTTGAAAATGATTATTTTAGCAAAACAGCACGTTTTGAGCTTTTTAAACTGCGTTTTAACGCGTAAAACAGCATAAAACGACGAATTTTTATTATTCGTTTTTATTAATATTGCTTCTATTTGAACGATTTCAACGATCTAAAATGCTTGAAAATGATTATTTTAGCAAAACAGCACGTTTTGAGTTTTTAAACTGCGTTTTAACGCGTAAAACAGCATAAAACGACGAAATTTTTATTATTCGTTTTTTATTAATATTGCGTCTATTTGAACGATTTCAACGATCTAAAATGCTTGAAAATGATTATTTTAGCAAAACAGTACGTTTTGAGCTTTAATCTGCGTTTTAACGCGTAAAACAGCATAAAACGACGAATTTTTATTATTCGTTTTTATTAATATTGCTTCTATTTGAACGATTTCAACCATCTAAAATGCTTGAAAATGATTATTTTAGCAAAACAGCACGTTTTGAGCTTTTAATCTGCGTTTTCACGCGTAAAACAGCTAAAACGAGAAATTTTTATTATTCGTTTTTATTAATATTGCGTCTATTTGAACGATTTCAACGATCTAAAATGCTTGAAAATGATTATTTTAGCAAAACAGCATGTTTTGAGCTTTAATCTGCGTTTTAACGCGTAAAACAGCATAAAACGACGAAATTTTTATTATTCGTTTTATTAATATTGCTTCTATTTGAACGATTTCAACGATCTAAAATGCTTGAAAATGATTATTTTAGCAAAACAGCACGTTTTGAGCTTTAATCTGCGTTTTAACGCGTAAAACAGCATAAAACGACGAAATTTTTATTATTCGTTTTTATTAATATTGCGTCTATTTGAACGATTTCAACGATCTAAAATGCTTGAAAATGATTATTTTAGCAAAACAGCACGTTTTGAGCTTTAATCTGCGTTTAACGCGTAAAACAGCATAAAACGACGAATTTTTATTATTCGTTTTTATTAATATTGCTTGCTATTTGAACGATTTCAACGATCTAAAATGCTTGAAAATGATTATTTTAGCAAAACAGCACGTTTTGAGTTTTAATCTGCGTTTTAACGCGTAAAACAGCATAAAACGACGAAATTTTTATTATTCGTTTTTATTAATATTGCGTCTATTTGAACGATTTCAACGATCTAAAATGCTTGAAAATGATTATTTTAGCAAAACAGCACGTTTTGAGCTTTAATCTGCGTTTTAACGCGTAAAACAGCATAAAACGACGAAATTTTTTATTATTCGTTTTTATTAATATTGCTTCTATTTGAACGATTTCAACGATCTAAAATGCTTGAAAATGATTATTTTAGCAAAACAGCACGTTTTGAGCTTTAATCTGCGTTTTAACGCGTAAAACAGCATAAAACGACGAAATTTTTATTATTCGTTTTTATTAATATTGCGTCTATTTGAACGATTTCAACGATCTAAAATGCTTGAAAATGATTATTTTAGCAAAACAGCACGTTTTGAGTTTAATCTGCGTTTTAACGCGTAAAACAGCATAAAATCGACGAAATTTTTATTTTTCGTTTTTATTATTTTTGCTCTATTTGAACGATTTCAACCATCTAAAATCTTGAAAAAAGATTATTTTGCAAAACAGCACGTTTGAGCTTTTAATCTGCGTTTTAACGGGAAAACAGCATAAAAAAGACGAAATTTTTAATATTCGTTTTTATTAATATTGCGTCTATTTGAACGATTTCAACGACTAAAATGCTTGAAAATGATTATTTTAAAAACGAGTTTTGAGTTTAACTGCTTTTAAAAGCGTAAAACAATTTAAAAAACGACGAATTTTTATTATTCGTTTTATTATATTGCTCTATTTGGGAAGATTTTCAACGATTTAAAATGCTTGAAAATGATTATTTCAGCAAAACAGCACGTTTGAGTTTTAAACTGCGTTTTAACGCAAAACAGCATAAAACGACGAATTTTTTATTATTCGTTTTTATTAATATTGTCTATTTGAAAAGATTTAACGATCTAAAATGCTTGAAAATGATTATTTAGCAAAACAGCACGTTTTGAGCTTTAATCTGCGTTTTTAACGCGAAAAAGCATAAAATCGACGAAATTTTATTATTGTTTTTATTAATATTGCGTCTATTTGAAAAGATTTCAACGATCTAAAATGCTTGAAAATGATTATTTTAGCAAAACAGCACGTTTTGAGCTTTAATCTGCCTTTAACGCGTAAAACAACAAAAAACGACGAAATTTTATTATTCCCTTTTTAATAATATTGCTTCTATTTTTAACGATTTCAACGATCTAAAATGCTTGAAAAATGATTATTTTAGCAAACAGCACGTTTTGACTTTAATCGCGTTTTAACGCGTAAAACAGCATAAAACGACGAATTTTTATTATTCGTTTTTATATTGCTTCTATTTGAACGATTTCAACGATCTAAAATGCTTGAAAATGATTTATTTTAGCAAAACAGCACGTTTTGAGCTTTTAATTTGCGTTTTAACGCGTAAAACAGCATAAAACGACGAATTTTTTATTATTCGTTTTTATCAATATTGCGTCATTTGAACGATTTCAACGGGTCTAAAATGCTTGAAAATGATTATTTTAGCAAAACAGCACGTTTTGAGCTTTAATCTGCGTTTTTTAAAGCGTAAAACAATAAAACGACGAATTTTTTTTATTCGTTTTATTAATATTGCTTCTATTTGAAAGATTTCAACGATCTAAAAGGCTTTAGTTATTTAGCAAAACAGACGTTTTGAGTTTTAATCTGCGTTTTAAGGTAAACAGCATAAAACGACGAAATTTTTATTTTTCGTTTTATTAATATTGCGTCTATTTAACGATTTCAACGATCTAAAAAAGCTTGAAAATGATTATTTTGCAAAACAGCACGTTTTGAGTTTAATCTGCGTTTTAACGCGTAAAACAGCATAAAACGACGAATTTTTATTATTCGTTTTTATTAATTTGTTTTATTTTGAACGATTTCAACCATCTAAAAATGCTTGAAAATGATTATTTTAGCAAAACAGCAAGTTTTATCTGCCTTTTAACGCGTAAAACAGCATAAAACGACGAAAATTTTTTATTATTCGTTTTATTATTTTTGTTTTTATTTGAACGATTTCACGATTAAAATGCTTGAAAATGATTATTCTAGCAAAAAAGCACGTTTTGAGTTTTTAAACTGCGTTTTAACGCGTAAAACAGCATAAAACGACGAAATTTTTTTTTATTCGTTTTTATTATATTGTTCTTTTTTGAACGATTTCAACGATCTAAAATGCTTGAAAATGATATTTTGTGCAAAACAGCACGTTTTGAGCTTTAAAACTGCGTTTTAACGCGTAAAACAGCATAAAATCGACGAAATTTTTATTATTGTTTTTTAATATTGGTCTATTTTTAACGATTTCAACGATCAAAAAAGCTTGAAAAAAGATTATTTTAGCAAAACAGCACGTTTGAGCTTTAATCTGCGTTTTAACGCGTAAAAAAGCATAAAAAAAAACAATTTTTATTATTCGTTTTTTTTAATATTGCTTCTATTTGAACGATTTCAACGATCTAAAAGCTTGAAAATGATTATTTTAGCAAAACAGCACGTTTTGAGTTTTAATCTGCGTTTTAACGCGTAAAACAGCATAAAACGACGAAATTTTTATTATGCGTTTTTTATTAATATTGTTCTATTTGAACGATTTCAACGATCTAAAAGGCTTGAAAATGATTATTTTAGCAAAACAGCACGTTTTGAGTTTTAATCTGCGTTTTAACGCGTAAAACAGCATAAAATCGACGAAATTTTTATTATTCGTTCTTATTAATATTGCGTCTATTTGAACGATTTCAACGATCTAAAATGCTTGAAAATGATTATTTTAGCAAAACAGCACGTTTTGAGTTTAATCTGCGTTTTAACGCGTAAAACAGCATAAAAACGACGAATTTTTATTTCGTTTTATTAATATTGCTTATTTGAACGATTTCAACCATCTAAAATGCTTGAAAATGATTATTTTAGCAAAACAGCACGTTTTGAGTTTAATCTGCGTTTTAACGCGAAAACAGCATAAAAACGACGAATTTTTATTATTCGTTATTAATATTGCGTCTATTTGAACGATTTCAACGATCTAAAATGCTTGAAAATGATTATTTCGCAAAACAGCACGTTTTGAGCTTTAATCTGCGTTTTAACGCGTAAAACAGCATAAAACGACGAATTTTTATTATTCGTTTTTATTAATATTGCTTCTATTTGAACGATTTCAACGATTTAAAATGCTTGAAAATGATTATTCTAGCAAAACAGCACGTTTTGAGCTTTAATCTGCGTTTTAACGCGTAAAACAGCATAAAAAACGACGAAATTTTTATTATTCGTTTTTATTAATATTGCTTCTATTTGAACGATTTCAACGATCTAAAATGCTTGAAAATGATTATTTTAGCAAAACAGCACGTTTTGAGCTTTAATCTGCGTTTTAACGCGAAAACAGCAAACGACGAATTTTTATTATTTGTTCTTTATTAATATTGCGTCTATTTGAACGATTTCAACGATCTAAAATGCTTGAAAATGATTATTTTAGCAAAACAGCACGTTTTGAGCTTTTAATCTAGCGTTTAACGCGTAAAACACATAAAACGACGAAATTTTTATTTTCGTTTTTATTAATATTGCGTCTATTTGAACTGATTTCACGACTAAAATGCTTGAAAATGATTATTTTTAGCAAAACAGCACTTTGAGCTTTTAATCTGCGTTTTAACGCGTAAAACAGCATAAAAACGACGAATTTTTATTATTCGTTTTTATTAATATTGCTTCTATTTGAACATTTCAACGATCTAAAATGCTTGAAAAATGATTATTTTAGCAAAACAGCACGTTTTGAGCTTTAATCTGCGTTTTAACGCGTAAACAGCATAAAAAAGACGAAATTTTTTTTATTGTTTTTATTAATTTGGCCCATTTGAACGATTTCAACGATCTAAAAAAGCTTGAAAAAGATTATTTTAGCAAAAAAAGCACGTTTTGAGCTTTAATCTGCATTTAAACGCAAAAAAACCATTTAAAAAGACGAATTTTTTTTTTTCGTTTTTTTTTAATATTTTTTTATTTGAACGATTTCATCGATCTAAAATGCTTGAAAATGATTATTTTAGAAAACAGCACGTTTTGAGTTTTTTTTCTGCGTTTTAACGCGTAAAACAGCATAAAAAAAGACGAATTTTTTTTATTTTGTTTTTATTAATATTGTTTTTATTTGAACGATTTCAACGATCCAAAAAAGCTTGAAAATGATTAAATTTTTGCAAAAAAAGCACGTTTTGAGATTTAATCTGCGTTTTAACGTAAAAAAAGCATAAAAGATAAAATTTTTATTATTTTTTTTTATTAATATTGCGCCCATTTGAACGATTTCAACGATCTAAAAAAAGCTTTGAAAAAGATTATTTTTTGCAAAAAAAAGCATGTTTTGAGTTTTTAAACTGCGTTTTTAAACCCCCAGCATAAATCGACGAAATTTTTATTATTCGTTTTTATTAATATTGGGCTATTTGAAGATTTCCCAAAGATCTAAAAAAGCTTGAAAATGATTATTTTTTGCAAAAAAAGCACGTTTTGTGCTTTAATCTGCGTTTTAACGCGTAAAAAAAAGCAGAAAAAAGACGAAATTTTTATTATTCGTTTTTATTAATATTGCGTCTATTTTTAAAAGGGTTTCAACGGGTCTGAAAAGTTTTAAAAAGATTATTTTAGCAAAACAGCACGTTTTGAGCTTTTTAAACTGCGTTTTTAACCCCTAAAAAAGCATAAAAAAGACGAAATTTTTTTTTTATTCGTTTTTTTTTTAATATTTTTTCTATTTGGGAAAGGGTTTCAACGATCTAAAAGGCTTGAAAAAAGATTATTTTAGCAAAACAGCACGTTTTGAGTTTTAATCTGCGTTTTAACGCGTAAAAACAAAACATAAAATCGGGCGAAATTTTTTATTATTCGTTCTTTTATTAATTTTTGTTTATTTGAACGATTTCAAAAATCTAAAATGCCTTTGAAAATGAAATTTTTTTTTAGCAAAAAAGCACGTTTTGAGCTTTTTTAAACTGCGTTTTAAAAAGCGTAAAACAGCATAAAACGACGAAATTTTTATTATTCGTTTTTTATTAATATTGCGTCTATTTTGAACGATTTCAAAGATCTAAAAAAGCTTGAAAAAAGATTATTTTAGCAAAAAAGCACGTTTTGAGCTTTTTTAAACTGCGTTTTTAAAGCGTAAAAAAGCATAAAAAAGACGAATTTTTTTTTTATTCTTTTTTTTTTATTATTGCTTCTATTTGAACGATTTTTAACGATTTAAAAAGCTTGAAAATGATTATTCTAGCAAAACAGCACGTTTTGAGCTTTAATCGCTTTTAACGCGTAAAACAGCATAAAAACGACGAAATTTTTTTTTTATTATTCGCTTTATTAATAACTTTATTTGAACGATTTGCAAACATCTTAAAATGCTTGAAATATTATTTTAGCAAACAGCACGTTTTGAGTTAATCTGCTTTTACGCGTAAATTCATAAAACAGAAATTTTTATATTCGTTCTTTATAATATTGCGACTATTAACGATTAACGATTAAAATGCTTGAAAAGATTTTAGTAAAACGCACGTGGTTTAACGCGTTTAACGCGTAAAACAGCATAAACGACGAATTTTTTATTATTCGTTTTTATTACTACGCTTCTATTTGAACGATCAACGATTTAAAAGCGAAAATGATTATTTTAGCAAAACAGCACGTTTTGAGCTTTAATCTGCGTTTTAACGCGTAAAACAGCTAAAAACGACGAATTTTTTATTATTCGTTTTTATTAATATTGCGTCTATTTGAACTGATTTCAACGATCTAAAAATGCTTGAAAATGATTATTTTAGCAAAACAGCAGTTTTGAGCTTTAACTGCGTTTTAACGCGTAAAACAATTAAAATCGACGTAATTTTTATTATTCGTTTTTATTAATATTGTTATTTGAACGATTTCAACGATCTAAAATGCTTGAAAATGATTATTTTAGCAAAACAGCACGTTTTGAGTTTTAATCTGCGTTTTAACGCGTAAACAGCATTAAAATCGACGAAATTTTTATTATTCGTTTTTATTAATATTGCGTCTATTTGAAACGATTTCAACGATCTAAAATGCTTGAAAATGATTATTTTAGCAAAACAGCACGTTTTTGAGCTTTAATCTGCGTTTTAACGCGTAAAACAGCATAAAAACGACGAATTTTTATTATTCGTTTTTATTAATATTGCTTCTATTTGAACGATTTCAACGATCTAAAATGCTTGAAAATGATTATTTTAGCAAAACAGCACGTTTTGAGTTTTAATCTGCGTTTTAACGCGTAAAACAGCATAAAACGACGAAATTTTTATTATTCGTTTTTATTAATATTGCTTTTATTTGAACGATTTCAACGATCTAAAATGCTTGAAAATGATTATTTTAGCAAAACAGCACGTTTTGAGCTTTTAATCTGCGTTTTAACGCGTAAAACAGCATAAAACGACGAATTTTTATTATTCGTTTTTATTAATATTGCTTCTATTTGAACGATTTCAACGATCTAAAATGCTTGAAAATGATTATTTTAGCAAAACAGCACGTTTTGAGCTTTAATCTGCGTTTTAACGCGTAAAACAGCATAAAACGACGAAATTTTATTATTTCGTTTTTATTATTATTGCTTCTATTTGAACGATTTCAACGATTTAAAATGCTTGAAAATGATTATTTAGCAAAACAGCACGTTTTGAGCTTTAATCTGCGTTTTAACGCGTAAAACAGCATAAAACGACGAAATTTTTATTATTCGTTTTTATTAATATTGCTTCTATTTGAACGATTTCAACGATCTAAAATGCTTGAAAATGATTATTTTAGCAAAACAGCACGTTTTGAGCTTTAATCTGCGTTCTTTTGGAAAAAATTTTTTAAAAAAAAAATTTTTTTTTTTAATTTTTTTTTAAAAAAAAAAAAATTTTTTAAAAAAATTTTTTTTTAAAAAGGTTTTTAAATTTTTCCCCAAAATTTTTAAAAAATTTAAAAAAAATTTTTTTTTTTTTCCTTTTTTTTAAAAAAAAAACCAAATTTTTAAAATTTTTTTTTAAAAATTTTTTTAAATTTCCCGTTTTTAAAAGGGAAAAAATTAAAAACCAAAAAATTTTTTTTTTTTAAATTTTTTTTTTAAAAAAAATTTAAAAACCAAAAAATTTTTTTTTTTTTAAAAAATTTTTTTTAACCTTTTAAAAAATTTAAAAAAAGAAAAAAAAAAAATTTTTTTTTTTTTTTTTTTAAAAAAGGGTTTAAAAACCAAAATTTTTTAAAATTTTTTTTAATTTTGAAAAATTTTGGTTAAACTTTTTTAAAAAAAAAAAAAAAACCCTTTTTTTTTTTTTTTTTTTTTTAAAAAAAATTTTAAAAACAAAAATTTTTTTTAAAAAAATTTTTTTTTTTTTTAAAAAAATTTTTTGGAAAAAAATTTTTTTTTGGAAAAAAAAAAAAAAATTTTTTTATTTTTTTTTTTGGGGAAAAAAAATTTAAAAAACCAAAATTTTTTTTTTTTTAAAAAACCCTTTTTTTTTTCCGTTTTTAAAAGGGAAAAAAAAACCCGGAAAAATTTTTTTTTTTTTTTTTTTTTTTGGAAAAAAAAAAAAAAAAAAAAAATTTTTTTTTTTTTAAAAAAACCTTTTTTTAAATTTTTAAAAAAACCAAAAAAAAAAAAAAAGGGGTTTTTTTTTTTTTCTTCTTTTAAAAAAAGAAAAAACCCTTTTTTTTTTTTCCCCCAAAAATTTTTTTTTAAAATTTTTAAAAAAAAACCAAAAAAAAAAAAAGGGTTTTTTTTAAATTTTTTTTTTAAAAAAAAAAAAAAATTTTTTTATTATTTTTTTAAAAAAAATTTTGGGGTTTTTTTTTCCCCCAAAAAAAAAAAAAAAAAAAAAAATTTTTTTTTAAATTTTCGTTTTTAAAAAAAACCCCAAAAAAAAATTTTAAAAAATTTTTTTTTAAAAAAGCATTTTTTGGAAAAAAATTTTTTTTTTAAAAAAAAAAAAAAAATTTTTTTTTTTTTTTTTTTGGTTTTTTTTGGAAAAACCCCAAAAAAAAAAATTTTTTTTTTTTTTTTAAAAACGGCCCCTTTTAAATTTTTGGTTTAAAAAAAAAAAAAAAAATTTTTTTTTTTTTTTTTTTTAAAAAAAAAAAACCCCCCTTTTTTTAAAAGTTTTTTAAAAAATTTTTTTTTTTTTTTTTAAAAAAAAAAAAAGGAAAAATTTTTTTTTTAATTTTTTCCCTTTAAAAAAAAAAACAAAATTTTTTAAAATTTTTTTTTAAAAAACCCTTTTTAAATTTTTGGTTTTTTTAAAAAAAAAAAAAAAAAATTTTTTTTTTTTAAAGGGGTTTTTTTTGGAAAATTTAAAAAAAAATTTTTTTTTTTTTTTAAAAAGGTTTTAAAATTTTTAAAAAAAAAAAAAAAAATTTTTTTAAAAAAAAAAAATTTTTTTTTTCTTCTTTTAAATTTAAAAAAAAAAAAGGGTTTTTTTTTTTTTTTTTTTTTTGGGTTTTATTTTAAATTTTTAAAAAAAAAAAAATTTTTTAAAAAAAAATTTTTTTTTTTTTTTTTTTTTTTTAAAAAAATTTAAAAAGAAAAATTTTTTAAAATTTTTTTTTTTTTTTTTTCCTTTTTTTTTTTAAAAAAATTTTTTAAAAAAAAATTTTTTTTTTTTTTTTTTAAAGGGAAAAAAAAAAAAAATTTTTTTTTGTTTTAAAAATTTTTTTTAAAAAAACCTTTTCAAAAAAAAATTTTTTTTTTAAAAAAAAAAGGGGGTTTTTTTTTTTTTTTTTTTCCGTTTTAAAAAAATTTTTTTTTTTTAAAATTAAAATTTTTTTTATTTTTTTTTAAAAGGCGTTGAATTTACGCCTAAAATGCTTGAAAATGATTATTTTTGCAAACATTTTGACTTAATCTGCTTTAACGCGTAAACAGCATAAAACGACGAATTTTTATTATTCGTTTTTGATTAATATTAGCTCTATTTGAACAATTTCAACGATCTAAAATGCTTGAAAATGATTATTTTAGCAAAACAGACATTTTGAGTTTTAATCTGCGTTTAACGTAAAACACATAAAACGACGAAATTTTTAGTATTCGTTTTTATTAATATTGTGTCTATTTGAACGATTTCAACGATCTAAAATGCTTGAAAATGATTATTTTAAAAACAAGTTTTGAAGCTTTAATCTGCGTTTTAACGCGTAAAACAGCATAAAACTACGAATTTTAATTATTCGTTTTTAATAATATTTTCTATTCGAACGATTTTCAACGATCTAAAATGCTTGAAAATGATTATTTTACAAAAACAGCACGTTTTGAGTTTAATCTGCGTTTTAACGTGAAAAGCTACATAAAACGACGATTTTTTATTATTCGTTTTTTATAAATTGCTTCTATTTGAACGATTTCAACGATCTAAAATGCTTGAAAATGATTATTTTAGCAAAACACGTTTTGAGCTTTAATCTGCGTTTTAACGCGTAAAACAGCATAAAAACGACGAAATTTTTATTATTCGTTTTTATTAAATTGCGTCTATTTGAACTGATTTCAACGATCTAAAATGCTTGAAAATGATTATTTTAGCAAAACAGCACGTTTTGAGTTTAATCTGCGTTTTAACGCGTAAACAACGATAAAAACGCAATTTTATGATTCGTTTTATTAATATTGCTTCTATTTGAACGATTTCAACGATCTAAAATGCTTGAAAATGATTATTTTAGCAAACAGTACGTTTTGAGTTTAATTGCGTTTTAACGCGTAAACAGCATAAAACGACGAATATTTTAATGTTCGTTTTATATTAATATTGCGTATATTTGAACGATTTCAACGACTAAAATGATTGAAAAATGATTTTTTTAGCAAAACAGCACGTTTTGAGCTTTAATCTTCGTTTAACGCGTCAAAACAGCTTAAAAAGACGAATTTTTATTATTCGTTTTTGATTAATATTGCTTTTTGAACGATTTCAACGATCAAAAAGCTTGAAAATGATTATTTTAGCAAAACAGCACGTTTATTTAATCTGCGTTTTAACGCGTAAAACAGCATAAAACGACGAAATTTTTATTGTTCGTTTTATATTAATTTGCGTATATTTGAACGATTTCAACGATCTAAAATGCTTGAAAATGATTATTTTTAGCAAAACATCACGTTTTGAGCTTTAATCTATGTTTTAACGCGTATTAAAACCATAAAACACGACGAAATTTTTATTATTCGTTTTTATTAATATTGCGTCTATTTGAACGATTTCAACGATCTAAAATGTCTTGAAAATGAATTATTTTTAGCAAAACAGCGTTTGAGTTTAATCTGCATTTTTAACGCGTAAACAGCATAAAACGAAGAATTTTATTTTCGCGTATAAATTGCTGCTATTTGAACGATTTCAACGATCTAAAATGCTTGAAAATGATTATTTTAGCAAAACATTTTGAGCTTTAATCTGCGTTTTAACGCGTAAAACAGCATTAAACGACTAATATTTTATTATTCGTTTTTATAAATATTGCTTTATTTGAACGATTTCAACGATCTAAAATGCTGAAAATGATTATTTTAGCAAAACAGCACGTTTTGAGATTTAATCTGCGTTTTAACGCGTAAAACAGCATAAAAGATAAAAATTTTTATTATTTGTTTTTATTAATATTGCCTCTAATTTACGATTTCAACGATCTAAAATGCTTGAAAATGATTATTTTAGAAAACAGAATGTTTTGAGCTTTAAATCCGTTTTGTAACGCGTAAAACAGCATAAAAACGACGAATTTTTATTATTCGTTTTTATTAATATTGCTTCTATTTGAACGATTTCAACGATCTAAAATGCTTGAAAATGATTATTTTAGCAAAACAGCACGTTTTAGTTTTAATCTGCGTTTTAACGCGTAAAACAGCATAAAACGACGAAATTTTTATTATTCGTTTTATATTAATATTGCGTCTATTTGAACGATTTCAACGATTCTAAAATGTTGAAAATGATTATTTTCGCAAAACAGTAGTTTTGAGTTTTAATCTGCGTTTTAACGCGTAAAACAGCATAAAACGACGAATTTTTATTATTCGTTTTTTATTCATTTCTTCTATTTGAACGATTTCAACGATCTAAAATGCTTGAAAAGATTTTTTAGCAAACAGCATGCGTTTGAGCTTTAATCTGCGTTTTAACGCGTAAAACAGCATAAAACGACGAAATTTTTATTATTCGTTTTTATTAATATTGCGTCTATTTGAACGATTTCAACGATCTAAAATGTTTGAAAATGATTATTTTAGCAAAACAGCACTTTTGAGCCTTAATCTGCGTTTTAACGCGTAAAACAGCATAAAACGACGAATTTTTTATTATTCGTTTTTGATTAATATTGCTTCTATTTGAAAATTTCAACGATCTAAAATGCTTGAAAATGATTATTTTAGCAAAACAGCACGTTTTGAGCTTTAATCTGCGTTTTAAGCGTAAAACAGCATAAAACGACGAAATTTTTAGTATTTTTTATTAATATTGTGTCTATTTGAACGATTTCAACGATCTAAAATGCTTGAAAATGATTATTTTAGCAAAACAGCACGTTTTGAGCTTTAATCTGCGTTTTAACGCGTAAAACAGCATAAAAACTACGAATTTTAATTATTCGTTTTATTAATATTTTCTATTTCGAACGATTTCAACGATCTAAAATGTAAATGATTATTTTAGCAAAACAGCAGTTTTGAGCTTTAATCTGCGTTTTAACGCGTAAAACAGTAAAAAGACGATTTTATTATTCTTTTTATTAATATTGCTTCTATTGAAAGTTTCAATGATCTAAAATGCTTGAAATGATTATTTTAGCAAAACAGCACGTTTTGAGCTTTAATCTGCGTTTCAACGCGTAAAACAGCATAAAACGACGAATTTTTATTATTCGTTTTTATTAATATGCGTCTATTTGAACGATTTCAATGATCTAAAATGCTTGAAATGAGTTATTTTAGCAAAAACAGCACGTTTGAGCTTTTAATCTGCGTTTTAACGCGTAAAACAGCATAAAGACGATTATTATTCTTTTTATTAATATTGCTTCTATTTGAACGATTTCACGATCTAAAATGCTTGAAAATGATTATTTTAGCAAAACAGCGCGTTTTGAGTTTAATCTGCGTTTTAACGCGTAAAACAGCATAAAACGACGAATATTTTAATGTTCGTTTTATATTAATATTGCGTATATTTGAACGATTTCAACGATCTAAAATGCTTGAAAATGATTATTTTAGCAAAACAGCACGTTTTGAGCTTTAATCTTCGTTTTAACGCGTAAAACAGCAAAAAGACGAATTTTTTATTATTCGTTTTTGATTAATATTGCTTCTATTTGAACGATTTCAACGATCTAAAATGCTTGAAAATGATTATTTTAGCAAAAAAGACGTTTTGAGGGTTTAATCTTTTTAACGCGTAAAACAACTTAAAAACGAAAAATTTTTTTTATTCGTTTTTATTAATATTTGCTATTTGAACGATTTCAACGGGTCTAAAATGCTTGAAAATGATTATTTTAGCAAAACAGCACGTTTTGAGCTTTAATCTGCGTTTTAACGCGTAAAACAGCATAAAACGACGAATTTTTATTATTCGTTTTTATTAATATTGCTTCTATTTGAAAAGATTTCAACGATCTAAAAAGCTTGAAAATGATTAAATTTTAGCAAAACAGCACGTTTGAGATTTAATCTGCGTTTAACGGGTAAAACAGCATAAACGATAACATTTTATTATTTGTTTTATTAATAGCCTCTATTTGAACGATTTCAACGATCAAAATTTCTTGAAAATGATTATTTTAGCAAAACAGACGTTTATTTAATCTGCGTTTTAACGCGTAAAACAGCATAAAACGACGAATTTTTTTATTCGTTTTATTAATTTGCTTCTATTTGAACGATTTCAACGATCTAAAATGCTTGAAAATGATTATTTTAGCAACAGCACGTTTTGAACTTTTAAACTGCGTTTTAACGCGTAAAACACATAAAAACGACGAATTTTATTATTCGTTTTTATTAATATTGCTGCTATTTGAACGATTTCAACGATCTAAAATGCTTGAAAATGATTATTTTAGCAAAACAGCACGTTTTGAGTTTAATCTGCGTTTTAGCGTAAAACAGCATAAAACACGAATTTTATTATTGTTTTTATTAATATTGTTTATTTGAAAAGATTTCAACGATCTAAATGGTTGAAATGATTATTTTAGAAAACAGACGTTTGAGCTTTAATCTCGTTTTAACTGTAAAACGGGTAAAACGATAAAATTTTTATTATTCGTTTTTTAAAAATTGCGTGTATTTGAACGATTTCAACGATCTAAAACTTGAAAATGATTATTTTAGCAAAACAGCACGTTTTGAGCTTTAATCTGCGTTTTAACACGTAAAACAGCATAAAACGACGAAATTTTATTATTCGGTTTTATTAATATTGCGTCTATTTGAACGATTTCAACGATCTAAAATGCTTGAAAATGATTATTTTAGCAAAAGAGCACGTTTTAGTTTAATCTGCGTTTTAACGCGTAAACACATAAAACATTGAATCTTTTATTATTTGGTTTTATTAATATTGCTTCTATTTGAACGATTTCAACGATCTAAAATGCTTGAAATGATTATTTTAGCAAAACAGCACGTTTTGAGCTTTAATCTGGTGTTTAACGCGTAAAAACAGCATAAAAACGACGAAATTTTTATTATTCGTTTTTATTAATATTGCGTCTATTTGAACGTGATTTCGTGATCTAAAATGCTTGAAAATGATTATTTTAGCAAAAACAGCAAGTTTGAGCATTAATCTGCGTTTTTAACGCGTAAACAGCATAAAAACGACGAATTTTTTATTATTCGTTTTTATTAATATTGCTTCTATTTGAACGATTTCAACGATCTAAAATGCTTTTGAAAAATGATTATTTTAGCAAAACAGCACGTTTTGAGTTTTAATCTGCGTTTTTAACGCGTAAAACAGCATAAACGACGAATCTTTTATTATTTGGTTTTTATTATTAATATTGCTTCTATTTGAACGATTTCAACGATCTAAAATGCTTGAAAAATGATTATTTTAGCAAAATAAAGTACTGCTTTTTAGCTTTAATCTGCGTTTTTAACGCGTGTATAAAAAACGACGTAAATTCTTTTATTATTCGTTTTTATTAATATTGGTGTCTATTTGAACGTGAGTGATTTCAACGATCTAAATGCTGAAATGATTATTTTTAGCAAAACAGCACGTTTTGAGCTCTTAATCTGCGTTTTAACGCGTAAAACAGCATAAAAACGACGAATTTTTTAATATTATTTGTTTTGATAATATTGTTTCAGGCTTTGAAACGATTTCAACGACCTAAAATGCTTGAAAATGAATATTTTAAAGCAAAACAGCACGTTTGAAAGCTTTAATCTGCGTTTTTAACGCGTAAAACAAAGCATAAAAAACGACGAAATTTTTAGTATTCGTTTTTCATTAATATTGTGTCTATTTGAACGATTTCAACGATCTAAAAATGCTTGAAAATGATTATTTTAGCAAAAAACAGCACGTTGAGCTTTAATCTGCGTTTTAACGCGTAAACAGCATAAAACTACGAATTTTTTAGAATTTATTCGTTTTTATTAATATTGTTTATTCGGAACGATTTCAACGATCTAAAATGCTTGAAAATGATTATTTTAGCAAAACAGCACGTTTTTGAGTTTTAATCTGCGTTTAACGCGTAAACAGCATAAAACGACGATTTTTATTATTCGTTTTTTATTAATATTGCTTCTATTTGAACGATTTCAACGATCTAAAAATGCTTGAAAAATGTGATTATTTTAGCAAAAACCGCACGTTTTGAGCTTTAATCTGCCTTTTTAACGCGTAAACAGCATTAAAACGACGAAATTTTTATTATTCGTTTTTTAATATTGCGTCTATTTGAACGATTTCAATGATCTAAAAATGCTTGAAAAATGATTATTTTAGCAAAACAGCAAGTTTTGAGCATTAATCTGCGTTTTAACGCGTAAAACAGCATAAAACGACGAATTTTTATTATTCGTTTTTATTAATATTACTTCTATTTGAAACGATTTCAACGATCTAAAAATGCTTGAAAATGATTATTTTAGCAAACAGCACGTTTTGAGTTTAATCTGGTATTTTAACGCAAACAGCATAAAAAACGGCGAAATTTTTATTGTTCGTTTTATATTAATATTAAGTGTATATTTGAAACGATTTCAACGATCTAAAATGCTT
Source organism: Dalotia coriaria (assembly GCF_025399875.1). Classification (NCBI taxonomy): domain Eukaryota; kingdom Metazoa; phylum Arthropoda; class Insecta; order Coleoptera; family Staphylinidae; genus Dalotia; species Dalotia coriaria. The sequence goes on from NW_027045873.1 coordinate 17,465, forward strand.
GAAAATGATTATTTTAGCAAAACAGCACGTTTGAGCTTTAATTCGCGTTTTAACGCGTAAAACAGCATAAAACGACGAACTTTTTTATTATTCGTTTTGATTAATATTGCTTCTATTTTGAACGATTTCAACGATCTAAAAATGCTTGAAAATGATTATTTTTAGCAAACAGCACGTTTTGAGCTTTAATCTGGCAAGCTCTTTAACGCGTAAAAACAGCATAAAAACGACGAAATTTTTATTATTCGTTTTATTAATATTGCGTCTATATTTGAACGACGATCTAAAATGCTTGAAAAAATGATTATTTTAGCAAAACAGCACCGTTTTGAGTTTTAATTCGCGTTTTAACGCGTAAAACAGCATAAAAACGACGAAATTTTTATTATTCGTTTATTAATAATATTGCGTCTATTTGAACGATTTCAACGATCTAAAATGCTTGAAAATGATTATTTTAGCAAACAGCACGTTTTGAGCTTTAATCTGCATTTTGCTAAGTGTAAACAGCATAAAAAACGACGAATTTTTTATTATTCGTTTTTATTAATATTGCTGCTATTTGAACGATTTCAACGATCTAAAATGCTTGAAAATGATTATTTAACAAAAGAAAGCACGTTTTGAGCTTTAATCTGCGTTATAACGCGTAAAACAGCATAAAAAACGACGAATCTACATTCGTTTCGCCAATATTGCTTCTATTTGAACGATTTCAACGATCTAAAATGCTTCTGAAAAATGATTATTTTAGCAAAACAGCACGTTTTGAGATTTAATCTGCGTTTTAACGTAAAACAGCATAAAAACGATAAAAATTTTTATTATTCGTTTTTATTAATATTGCACTATTTGAACGATTTCAACGATCTTAAAAATGCTTGAAAATGATTATTTTAGCAAAACAGCACGTTTTGAGCTTTAATCTGCGTTTAAATCGCGTAAACAGCATAAAAACGACGAATTTTTATTATTCGTTTTGATTAATATTGCTTTATTGAACGATTTCAACGTGATCTAAAAATGCTTGAAAATGATTATTTTAGCTAAAACAGCACGTTTTGAAAGCTTTAATCTGCGTTTAACGTAAAACAGCAAGTAACGACGAATTTTTATTATTCGTTTTTATTAATATTGCTGCTATTTGAACGATTTCAACGATCTAAAAAATGCTTTGAAAATGATTATTTTAGCAAACAGCACGTTTTGAGTTTTAATCTGCGTTTTAACGCGCAAAACAGCATAAAAAACGACGAATTTTTTATTATTCGTTTTTATTAATATTGTTTCTATTTGAACGCTTTCAACGATCTAAAATGCTTGGAAAATGATTATTTTAACAAAACAGCACGATTTGAGATTTAATTCCAGGTTTAACGTAAAACAGCATAAAACGATAAAATTTTTTATTATTCGTTTTTGGTTAATATTGCGTGTATTTGAACGATTTCAACGATTCAAAATGCTTGAAAATGATTATTTTAGCAAAACAGCACGTTTGAGCTTTAATCTGCGTTTTAACATCGCAAAACAGCATAAAAAACGACGAAATTTTTATTATTCGTTTTTATTAATATTGCGTCTATTTGAACGTGATTTCAACGATCTAAAATGCTTGAAAATGATGATTTTATCAAAACAGCATCGGTGCTTTAATCTGCGTTTAACGCGTAAACAGCATAAAACGACGAATCTTATTATTCGCTTTTATTAATATTGCTTCTATTTGAACGATTTCAACGATCTAAAATGCTTGAAAATGATTATTTTAGCAAAACAGCACGTTTTGAGCTTTTAATCTGCGTTTTAACGCGTAAAACAGCATAAAAACGACGAATTTTTTATTATTCGTTTTTGATTAATATTTCTTCTATTTCCAAACGATTTCAACGATCTAAAATGCTTGAAAATGATTATTTTAAAGCAAAACAGCACGTTTTGATTTAATCTGCGTTTTAACGCGTAAACAGCATAAAAACGACGAAATTTTAGTATTCGTTTTTATTAATATTGTGTCTATTTGAACGATTTCAACGATCTAAAATGCTTTGAAAATGATTATTTTAGCAAACAGCACGTTTTGAGTTTTTAATCTGCGTTTTAACGCGTAAAACAGCATAAAACTACGAATTTTTAATTATTCGTTTTTATTAATATTGCGTCTATTTGAACGATTTCAACGATCTAAAATGCTTGAAAATGATTATTTTAGCAAAAGAGCACGTTTTTGCTTAATCTGCGTTTAACGCGTAAAACAGCATAAAAATGACGATGAAATTTTTAGCTTGTTCGTTTTATATTACTGGTTGCGTATATTTGAACGATTTCAACGATCTAAAATGCTTGAAAATGATTATTTTAGCAAAACAGTATCGTTTTGAGCTTTAACGGCGTTTTAACGGGCAGTAAAACAGCATAAAATCACGAAATTTTTTATTATTCGTTTTATTAATATTGCTTCTATTTGAACGATTTCAACGATCTAAAAATGCTTGAAAAATGATTATTTTAGCAAAACAGCACGTTTTGAGCTTTTAATCTGCGTTTAACGCGGCAAAACAGCATAAAAACGGTGAAATTTTATTATTCGTTTTTTAATATTGCTTCTATTTGAACGATTTCAACGATCTAAAATGCTTGAAAATGATTATTTTAGCAAACAGCACGTTTTGAGTTTTAATTCGCGTTTTAACGCGTAAAACAGCATAAAATCGACGAAATTTTTATTATTCGTTCTAATTAATATTGCGTCTATTTTTGAACGATTTCAACGATCTAAAATGCTTGAAAATGATTATTTTACAAAACAGCACGTTTGAGCTTTAATCTGCGTTTTAACGCGTAAAAACAGCATAAAACGACGAATTTTTTTATTATTCGTTTTTATTAATATTGCTTCTATTTGAACGATTTCAACACCAAAATGCTTGAAAATGATTATTTTAGCAAAAACAGCACGTTTTGAGTTTTTAATCTGCGTTTTAACGCGTAAAAACAGCATAAAGACGACGAAAATTTTATTATTCGTTTTTTTATTAATATTGCGTCTATTTGAACGATTTCAACGATCTAAAATGCTTGAAAATGATTATTTTAGCAAAACAAAGCACGTTTTGAGCTTTAATCTGCGTTTAACGCGTAAAACAACATAAAAACGACGAATTTTTTATTATTCGTTTTATTAATATTGCTTCTATTTGAACGATTTCAACGATCTACAATGCTTGAAAATGATTATTTTAGCAAAACAGCACGTTTTTGAGCTTTAATCTGCGTTTAACGCGTAAAACAGTATAAAAAACGACGAAATTTTTATTGTTCGTTTTATATTAATATTGCGTATATTTGAACGATTTCAACGATCTAAAAATGCTTGAAAATGATTATTTTAGCAAAACAGTTAATGTTTTGAGTTTTAATCTGCGTTTTAACGCGCGTAAAACAGCATAAAACGACGAAATTTTTATTATTCGTTTTATTAATATTGCGTCTCTTTTGAACGATTTCAACGATCTAAAAAATGCTGAAAATGATTATTTCAGCAAAACAGCACGTTTTGAGTTTTTAATCTGCATTTTAACGCGTAAAACAGCATAAAAACGACGCAATTTTTTATTATTCCTTTTTATTAATATTGCTGCTATTTGAACGATTTCAACGATCTAAAATGCTTGAAAATGATTATTTTAGCAAAACAGCACGTTTGAGCTTTAATCTGCGTTTTAACGCGTAAAAACAGCATAAAAAACGACGAATTTTATCATTCGTTTTTATTAATATTGCTTCTATTTGAACGATTTCAACGATCTAAAAATGCTTGAAAATGATTAATATTTTAGCAAAACAGCACGTTTTGAGATTTAATCTGCGTTTTAACGTAAAACAGCATAAAACGATGTTTTATTATTCGTTTTTATTAATATTGCGTCTATTTTAAACGATTTCAACGATCTAAAATGCTTGAAAATGATTATTTAAAGCAAAACAGCACGTTTTGAGTTTTAATCTGCGTTTTTAACGCGTAAAACAGCATAAAAACGACGTAATTTTTATTATTCGTTTTGATTAATATTGCTTCTATTTGAACGATTTCAACGATCTAAAATGCTTGAAAATGATTATTTTACAAAACAGCATCGTTTTGAGCTTTAATCTGCGTTTTAACGCAAAACAGCATAAAAAACGACGAAATTTTTATTATTCGCTTTTTATTAATATTGCGGTCTAGCTCTGAACGTGATTTCAACGATCTAAAATGCTTGAAAATGATTATTTTAGCAAAACAGCACGTTTTGAGCTTTTAATCTGCGTTTTAACGCGTAAAAAACAGCATAAAACGGATTAAATTTTGGCTTATTCGTTTTTACAATATTGTTTCTATTTGAACGATTTCAACGATTTAAAATGCTTGAAAATGATTATTTTAGCAAAAACAGCACGTTTTGAGCTTTAATCTGCGTTTTAACGTAAGTGTAAAACAGCATAAAAAACGACGAAATTTTGGTTATTCGTTTTTTATTAATATTGCTTCTATTTGTACAATTTCAAGAATCTAAAATGCTTGAAATGATTATTTTAAAGCAAAACAGCACGTTTTGAGCTTTAATCTGCGTTTTAACGCGCAAAACAGCATAAAATTCCACGAAATTTTTATTATTCGTTCTTATTAATATTGCGTCTATTTGAACGATTTCAACGATCTAAAAATGCTTGAAAATGATTATTTTAGCAAAACAGCACGTTTTGAGCTTTAATCTGCGTTTTAACGTGCGTAAAAAACAGCATAAAAAACGACGAATTTTTATTATTCGTTTTTATTAATATTGCTTCTATTTGAACGATTTCAACGATCTAAAAATGATTGAAAATGATTATTTTAAAACAGCATGTTTTGAGATTTAATCTGCGTTTTAACGTGTAAAACAGCATAAAAACGATAAAAATTTTATTATTCGTTTTTACATTGACAGCCTATTTGAACGATTTCAACGATCTAAAAATGCTTGAAAATGATATTTTTAGCAAAACAGCACGTTTTTGAGCTTTAATCGCGTTTTAACGCGTAAACAGCATAAAAACGACGAATTTTTATTATTCGTTTTTGGATTATTATTGCTTCTATTTGAACGATTTCAACAATCTAAAAATGCTTGAAAAATGATTACTTTTAGCAAACAGCATCAATGTTTTGAGCTTTAATCTGCGTTTTAACGCGTAAAAACAGCATAAAAATGACGAATTTTTATTATTCGTTTTTATTAATATTGCTGCTATTTGAACGATTTCAACGATTCAAAATGCTTGAAAATGATAATTTTAGCAAAAACAGCATCATTTTGAGCTTTTAATCTGCGTTTAACGCGTAAAACAGCATAAAAACGACGAATTTTTATTATTCGTTTTTATTAATATTGTGTCTATTTAAAACGATTTCAACGATCTAAAAATGCTTGAAAATGATTACTATTTTAGCAAAACAGCACGTTTTGAGATTTAAATTCGCGTTTTAACGTAAAACAGCATAAAAACGATAAAAATTTTTATTATTCGTTTTTATTAATATTGCGTCTATTTTGAACGATTTCAACGATCTAAAATGCTTGAAAATGATTATTTTAGCAAAACAGCACGTTTTTGAGCTTTTAATCTGTTGCCGAATAACGTAAAAGTTAATAAAAACGACGAAATTTTTATTATTCGTTTTTTATTAATATTGCGTCTATTTGAACGATTTCAACGATCTAAAAATGCTTGAAAATGATTATTTAAGCAAACAGCACGTTTTGAGATTTAATCTGCGTTTTAACGCGTAAAACAGCATAAAACGACGAAATTTTATTATTCGTCTTTTATTATTAATATTGCTTCTCTATTTGAACGATTTCAACGATCTAAAAAAGGCTTGAAAATGATTATTTTAGCAAAACAGCACGTTTTGAGTTTTAATCTGCGTTTTAACGCGTAAAACAGCATAAAACGACGAAATTTTTATTATTCGTTTTTATTAATATTGTGTCTATTTGAACGATTTCCAACGATCTAAAATGCTTGAAAATGATTATTTTGTGCTAAAACAGCACGTTTTGAGCTTTAATCTGCGTTTTAACGGCGTAAAACAGCATAAAACGACGAATTTTATTATTCGTTTTTATTAATATTGCCCTATTTGAACAATTTCAACCATCTAAAATGCTTGAAAATGATTATTTTGTGCAAAACACACGTTTTGAGTTTAATCTGCGTTTTAACGGGCAAAAACAAAGTAGTAAAAAACGACGAATTTTTTTATTATTCGTTTTTATTAATATTGCTCCTATTTGAACGATTTCAACCATCTAAAATGCTTGAAAATGATTATTTTAGCAAAAACAGCACGTTTTGAGCTTTTTAATCGCGTTTAACGCGTAAAACAGCATAAAAAACGGACGAAATTTTATTATTCGTTTTATATTAATATTGCGTCTACGAACGTGATTTCAACGATCTAAAATGCTTGAAAATGATTATTTTAGCAAAACAAAAGCACGTTTTGAGCTTTAATCTGCGTTTTAACGCGTAAAACAGCATAAAAAACGACGAATTTTTATTATTCGTTTTTATTAATATTGCTTCTATTTGAACGATTTCAACGATTTAAAATGCTTGAAAAATGATTATTTTAGCAAAACAGCATCGTTTAGCTTTTAATTCGCGTTTTAACGCGTAAACAACAAAGCATAAAACGACGAATATTTTAATGTTCGTTTTATATTATTGCGTATATTTGAACGTGATTTCAACGATCTAAAATGCTTGAAAATGATTATTTTAGCAAAACAGCACGTTTTGAGCTTTAATTCGTTTTAACGCGTAAAACAGCATAAAAAGACGAATTTTTTATTATCTGTTTTTGATTAATATTGCTTCTATTTGAACGATTTCAACGATCTAAAAAATGCTTGAAAAATGATTATTTTAGCAAAACAGCACGTTTTGAGCTTTAATCTGCGTTTTAACGCGTAAAAACAGCATAAAACTACTTAAAATTTTTATTGTTCGCTCTTATATTAATATTGCGCGGTTTGAACGATTTCAACGATCTAAAATGCTTGAAAATAATTATTTTAGCAAAACAGCACGTTTTGTGCTTTAATCTGCGTTTTAACGCGTAAAACACCATAAAAACGTGACAAAATTTACTATTCGGTTTTTATTAATATTGCGTCTATTTGAACGATTTCAACGATCTAAAATGCTTGAAATTATTTTAGCAAACAGCACGTTTTGAGCTTTAATCTGCATTTAACGCGTAACAGCTTAAAAACGAAGAATTTTTATATTATTCGTTTTTTATTAATATTGCTGCTATATTTGAACGTGATTTCAACGATCTAAAATGCTTGAAAATGATTATTTTAGCAAAACAGCACGTTTTATTTTAATCTGCGTTTTAACGCGTAAAACAGCATAAAAAACGACGAATTTTTATTATTTCGTTTTGCTAATATTGCTTCTATTTGAACGATTTCAACGATCTAAAATGCTTGAAAATGATTATTTTAGCAAAACAGCACGTTTTGAGATTTAATCTGCGTTTTAACGTGTAAACAGCATAAAAACGATAAAAATTCTTTTTATTATTTGTTTTTATTAATATTGCCTCTATTTGAACGATTTCAACGATCTAAAATGCTTGAAAATGATTATTTACAAACAGCACGTTTTGAGCTTTTAATCTGCGTTTTAACGCGTAAAACAGCATAAAAACACGAATTTTTTATTATTCGTTTTATTAATATTGCTTCTATTTGAACGATTTCAACGCGATCTAAAATGCTTTGAAAATGATTATTTTAGCAAAACAGCACGTTTTGAGCTTAATCTGCGTTTTAACGCGTAAAACAGCAGCTAAAACGACGAAATTTTATTATTCGTTTTATATTAATATTGCGTCTATTTGAACGATTTCAACGATCTAAAAAATGCTTGAAAATGATTATTTTCGCAAAAACAGCACGTTTTGAGCTTTTAATCTGCGTTTTAACGCGTAAACAGCATAAAACGACGAATTTTTTATTATTCGTTTTTTATTCATATTGCTTCTATTTGAACGATTTCAACGACTAAAATGCTTGAAATGATTATTTTAGCAAAACAGCACGTTTTGAGCTTTAATCTGCGTTTTAACGCGTGTAAACAGCATAAAAACGACGAAATTTCGCTATTCTGTTTTTATTAATATTGCGTCTATTTGAACGATTTCCAACGATCTAAAATGCTTGAAAATGATTATTTTAGCAAAACAGCACGTTTTGAGCTTTAATCTGCGTTTTAACGCGTAAAACAGCATAAAAACGACGAATTTTTATTATTCGTTTTTATTAATATTGTTTATTTGAACGATTTCAACGATCTAAAAATGCTTGAAATGATTATTTTAGCAAAACAGCTACCGTTTACATTTAATCTGCGTTTTAACGTAAACAGCATAAAAAACGATAAAAATTTTTATTATTCGTTTTATTAATATTGGTGTCTATTTCAACGATTTCAACGATCTAAAAATGCTTTGAAAAAATGATTATTTTAGCAAAAACAGCAATGTTTTGAGCTAATCTGCGTTTTAACACGCAAAACAGCATAAAAAACGACGAAATTTTTATTATTCGTCTCTTTTTATTAATATTGCGTCTATTTCAACGATTTCAACGATCTAAAATGCTTTGAAAATGATATTTTAGCAAAACAGCACGTTTTGAGTTTTAATCTGTGTTTTAACGCGTAAAACAGCATAAAACGATAAAATTTTTATTATTCGTTTTATTAATATTGCGTCTATTTCAACGATTTCAACGATCTAAAAATGCTTGAAAAATGATTATTTTAAAGCAAAAACAGCACGTTTTGAGTTTTAATCTGTGTTATTTGCTTCTATTTGAACGATTTCAACGATCTAAAATGCTTGAAAATGATTATTTTAGCAAAACAGCACGTTTTGAGCTTTAATCTGCGTTTTAACGCGTAAAAATGCTTTAAAACGGAATTTTCATTATTCGTTTTTTATTAATATTGTGTCTATTTGAACGATTTCAACGATCTAAAATGCTTGAAAATGATTATTTTAGCAAAACAGCACGTTTTGAGCTTTAATCTGCGTTTTAACGCGTAAAAAAGCATAAAACGACGTATTTTTTTTATTCGTTTTATTAATATTTAGCCCTTTTTAACGATTTCAACCATCTAAAAAGATTGAAAATGATTATTTTTTGCAAAACAGCACGTTTTTAAGGGTTTAATCTGCCCTTTTAACGCGTAAACAACATAAAAAAGACGAATTTTTTATTATTAGTTTTTTTTAATAGTAGCCCATTTAACGATTTTTAACCATCTAAAATGCTTGAAAATGATTATTTTAAAAAACAGCACGTTTGAACTTTTTAAACCCGCGTTTTAACGCGTAAATCAGCATAAAACGACGACATTTTATTTTTCGTTTTTATTAATATTGCGTCTATTTGAACGATTTCAACGATCTAAAATGCTTGAAAAAAGATTTTTTAAACAAAACAGCCCTTTTGGGGGCTTTTTAAACTGCGTTTTAACGCGTAAAACAACATAAAAACGACGACATTTTATTATTCGTTTTTTTTAATATTGCTTTATTTGAACGATTTCAACGATCTAAAATGGGGAAAAAAGATTATTTTAGCAAAACAGCACGTTTTGAGCTTTAATCTGCGTTTTTTAAAGCGTAAAAAAGCATAAAACGACGGGTTTTATTATTCGTTTTTTTTAGTATTGCTTCTATTTGAACGATTTCAACGATATAAAAAAGCTTGAAAATGATTATTTTGGGAAAACAGCCGTTTTGAGCTTAAATCTGCGTTTTAAAACGCGTAAAAAAAGGGATAAAATCGACGGGAAAATTTTTTTTATTCGTTCTTTTATTGATATTGCGTCTATTTGAACGATTTCAACGATTTAAAAAGCGAAAATGATTATTTTAGCAAAACAACGTTTTTTAGCTTTTTAAACTGCGTTTTTAACCCTAAAAAAAGCATAAAAAAGACGAATTTTTTTTTATTCGTTTTTTATTAATATTGCTGCTATTTGAATTTTAAAATCAAAAATTTTGGAAAATGATTATTTTGAAAAAAGCACGTTTTTGGGGAAAACTGCCCTTTTTAAAGCGTAAAACAACATAAAAAAAGACGAAATTTTTTTTTATTCGTTTTTTTAATATTGCGTCTATTTGAACGATTTCAACGATCTTGCGTGATTATTTTAGCAAAACGGGACGTTTTGAGCTTTTAAACTGCGTTTTAACGCGTAAAACAGCATAAAACGACGAATTTTTTTTTTATTCGTTTTATTAATATTGCTGCTATTCGAACGATTTCAACGATCTAAAATGGGGAAAATGATTATTTTTTGCAAAACAGCACGTTTTGAGCTTTAATTTCGTTTTAACGCGTAAAACAGCAAAAAAGACGAATTTTTTTTTATTCGTTTTTTTATTTAAAATTGCTGCTATTTGAAATTTTTAACGATCAAAATGCTTGAAAAAAGATTATTTTAGCAAAACAGCCGTTTTGAGCTTTAATCTGCGTTTTAACGCGTAAAACCCATAAAAAAAGACCAATTTTTTTTACTCGTTTTTTTTTAATATTCTTCTATTTGAACGATTTCCCAAAGATCTAAAATGCTTGAAAATGATTTTTTTTAGCAAAACAGCCCTTTTTAGCTTTTAATTCGTTTTTGCGTAAAACAGCATAAAAACGACGGGAAAATTTTTCGTTTTTATTAATTTTGCGTCTTTTGAACGATTTCCCGCGATCTAAAATGCTTGAAAATGATTATTTTTAAAACAGCACGTTTTTAGCTTTAAAAACTGCGTTTTTTAAAGCGTAAAACGCATAAAAACGACGAAATTTTTTTTTATTGGTTTTTTTTTAATATTTGCTTCTATTTTTAACGATTTCCCCCATCTAAAATGCTTGAAAATGATTATTTTGGGAAAAACAGCACGTTTTTACTTTTAATCGTCGTTTTTACGCGTAAAACAGCTTTTTAAAAAAGACGAAATTTTTATTATTCGTTTTTTTTTTAATATTGCGTCTATTTGAACGATTTCAACGTCTAAAATGCGAAAATGATTATTTTAGCAAAACAGCACGTTTTGAGCTTTTTCTGCGTTTTAACGCGTAAAAAGCTTTTAAAAAAGACGAAATTTTTTTTTATTCATTTTTATTATTTTTGGCCCCTATTTGGGATTTCAACGATCTAAAATGCTTGAAAAGGTTTTTTAGCAAAACAGCACGTTTTTTAGCTTTTTAAACTGCGTTTTAACGCGTAAAAAAGCATAAAAAAGACGAATTTTTAAATTTTTCGTTTTTTTAATATTGCTTCTATTTGAACGGTTTTAACGATCTTCTTGAAAATGATTATTTTTGGGCAAACGGGACGTTTTTTAGCCAATCTGTGTTTTAACGCGTAAAACGGGATAAAAACGACGAAAAGGGAAAAGGGTTTTTTTGGGAAAGATTTCAACCATCTAAAATGCTTGAAAATGATTATTTTAGCAAAACAGCCCTTTTTAGCTTTTTAAACTGCGTTTTTAAAGCGTAAAAAAAATAAAAACGGCAAATTTTTTTTTATTCGTTTTTATTAATATTGCGTCTATTTGAACGATTTCCCAAAGATCTTTCTTTAAAATGATTATTTTAAAAAGGCCGTTTTTAGCTTTTTAAACTGCGTTTTTTAAAGCGTAAAAAAGCATAAAAACGACGAATTTTTTTTTTATTCGTTTTTTTTTTAGTATTGCTTCTATTTGAACGATTTCAACGATATAAAATGCTTGAAATGATTATTTTAAAAACAGCACGTTTTTAGCTTTTTAAACTGCGTTTTAACGCGTAAAACAACATAAAAAAGACGAAATTTTTATTATTCGTTTTATTAATTGGTCTATTTGAACGTTTCAACGATCTAAAAATGCTTAAAATGATTATTTTAGGGAAAACAGCACGTTTTGAGCTTTAATCTGCGTTTTAACGCGTAAAACAGCATAAAACGACGAATTTTTATTATTCGTTTTTATTTAAAATTGCTGCTATTCGAACGATTTCAACGATATAAAATGCTTGAAAATGACAATTTTAGCAAAACAGCACGTTTTGAGCTTTTTAAACTGCGTTTGAACGCGTAAAACAGCATAAAACGACGAATTTTTATTATTCGTTTTTATTAAAATTGGGTTCTATTTGAACGATTTCAACGATCTAAAATGGGGAAAATGATTATTTTTAGCAAAACAGCACGTTTTGAGATTTAATCTGCGTTTTTAACGTGTAAAACAGCATAAAACGATAAAATTTTTTTTATTCGTTTTTTTTTAATATTGCGTCTATTTGAACGATTTCCCAAAGATCTAAAATGCTTGAAAATGATTATTTTTTGCAAAACAGAACGTTTTGAGCTTTAATTCTGCGTTTTAACACGTAAAACAGCATAAAAAAGACGAAAATTTTTTTTATTCGTTTTTTTTAATATTGCCCTCTATTTGAACGATTTCTACGATCTAAAATGCTTGAAAATGATTATTTTAGCAAAACGCACGTTTTGAGCTTAATCTGCGTTTTAACGCGTAAAACAGCATAAAAACGACAAATTTTTATTATTCGTTTTTATTAATATTGCTTCTATTTGAACGATTTCAACGATCTAAAGGCTTGAAAATGATTATTTTAGCAAAACAGCACGTTTTGAGTTTTAATCTGCGTTTTAACGCGTAAAACAGCATAAAATCGACGAAATTTTTTTTATTCGTTCTTTATTAATATTGCGTCTATTTGAACGATTTCAACGATCTAAAATGCTTGAAAATGATTATTTTGCAAAACAGCACGTTTTGAGCTTTAATCTGCGTTTTAACGCGTAAAACAGCATAAAAACGACGGAATTTTTATTATTCGTTTTTATTAATATTGCTTCTATTTGAACGATTTCAACGATCTAAAATGCTTGAAAATGATTATTTTAGCAAAACAGCACGTTTTGAGCTTTAATCTGCGTTTTAACGCGTAAAATAGCGTAAAACGACGAATTTTTTTTATTCGTTTTTTTTTAATTTGCGTCTATTTGAAAGATTTCAACGATCTAAAATGCTTGAAAATGATTATTTTAGCAAAACAGCACGTTTTGAGCTTTTTAAACTGCGTTTTAACGCGTAAACAGCATAAAACGACAATTTTATTCGTTTTATTTAATATTGCTCTATTTGAACGATTTCAACATCTAAAATCTTGAAAATATTATTTTAGCAAAACGACGTTTTAGCTTTAATCTGGTTTTAACGCGTAAAACAGCATAAAACGATGAATTTTTTATTATTCGTTTTTATTAATATTGCTCTATTTGAACGTTTACAACGATTAAAATGCTTGAAATGATTATTTTAAAAAACAACGTTTTGAGCTTTTAATCTGCGTTTTTAACGCGTAAAACAGCATAAAACAACGAATTTTTATTATTCGTTTTTATTAATTTTCTATTTGAACGATTTCAACGATTTAAAATGCTTTGAAAATGATTATTTTAGCAAAACAGCCGTTTTGAAGCTTTAATTGCGTTTTAACGCGTAAAAGCATAAAAAAACGAAATTTTTATTATTCGTTTTTAAATTGCTCTATTTGAAATTTCAACGACTAAAATGCTTGAAAATGATTATTTTACAAAACACACGTTTTGTTTAATCTGCTTTTAAGTAAAACAGCATAAAACGAGAATTTTTATTATGTTCTTTATTAATATTGCTCTATTTGAAGTATTTCAACGATTAAAAGCTTGAAAATGAATTATTTTAGCAAAACAGCACGTTTTGAGTTTAATCTGCGTTTTAACGCGTAAAACAGCATAAAAAACGATTTTATTATTTTTAATTAATATTGCTTCTATTTGAACGATAACGATCTAAATGTTAAAATGATTTTTTAGCAAAACACTTTTGAGATTTTAATCTGCGTTTTAAGCGTAAAACAGCATAAAAACGAAATTCGATATGTTTTATATTGTTTATTTAAATGTTTCAATTAAGATTTGAATTAAAATTTTGCAAAATCAGATTTAATAACACGTTTAGCTTTTATAATCGCGTTTTAACGCGTAAATTTTAAAACGACGAAATTTTTATTATGATTTTTTTAACAATCAATGCTTGAAATGATTGATTTTAAAAAAAAAATTTTACTTTAAAGCACGTTTTGAGTTAATAACTTTTAACACGTAAAACTTAAAAACGAATTTTTTTATTGTTTTATTTAATCTGCTATTTGAAAGCTTAAAGATAAAATTGAAAATGACTTTTTTGAAAGCATTTTAGCTTATATGCGTTTAACGCGTAAAACAGATAAAAATCGAAATTTAATTCGTTTTATTAAGTTTAGCGTCTAATTTAGAAACATTTAAACGATAAAATGCCGTTTTGAATTTATTTTTTAACGCGAAACACGCATTAAAACTAAATTTATTATCGTAAAATAAATTTCTATTTGAACGTTTATCGTTTTTATTAATTGCTTAATTGAATTATTTACGAAAAAAGTTTGAAATTATCTGTTTTAAGCAAAACAGCATTGAAAATTAATTTTTTACGTTTTATAAATGCTTATTAGAACGAAATTTTTATACTAAATTTAATATATTCTATTTAAAACATTTCACGATTTAAAGCTTGAAAATTTAATTAGCTAAAACAGCATTTTAAAAACGAGTTTTATTTCGTTTTGTAAAAGTGCTATAAAATTGACAAATTTTTAATATTCGATGTTTTTTAATATTGCGTCTTTTGAACGTTATCAACTTCTTAAAATAGCATAAAACGATTTTTAAATCGTTTTATTAATTGCGTTTTAACGCGTAAAACAGCATCAAAACGACGAATTTTTATTATTTTTGATTAATAATTCTGCTTATTTGAACGATTTCAACACAAAATGAGAAATTTTATATTGTTATAAATCGTTTAGTTTAATACGAGCTAAAAGCTAAAAAGAATTCGAGAATTCTTTTATTGTTTTTTTAATTCGTCTATGCGAAACAGATTTAACGATCTAAAATGCTTTAAAATGATTATTTTTTACTAAAATGCAAAACTTTAAAATTTTAATTTTTTTAAAACAGCATAAAACGATTTTATTCGTTTTTAACGTATATTAAAATTTAAAGTTTTATGTTTAATAAATTGCTTATAAAACACACTTAAGGGTTTAAATGCGTTTGAATTTAATCAGCATAAACGACGATTTTTTAATTCGTTTTATTAAAATGCTTATTGGAACGATTTACTTTAAATCGCTTGAAAATGATTAACGTTAAAATAGATTTTAATTTAATCTGTTAAGCAGTTTTAATAAATAGTAAAACTAAAAGTTTATTTTCGATTTTTTGTATTTTTTAAATTTAAATGCATCAAAGTTTAAAATTATTATTTTAAAAATAGTTTGAAATTACGTTTTGATTAATCTGAAAATATTTAAAACACGATTTTAATAATTTTTATAAATAGCGTTTTATTAATTTCTCATTAAAATCTTAATGATTATATTGCTAAAAAATTGTTTTGAAAAATATTTTGCTAACTGCGTTTTAAGCGTAAAACAGCATAAAACGACGAAATTTTTATTATTCGTTTTTATTAATATTCTTATTTGAACGATTTCAACGATCTAAAATGGTTGAAAATGATTATTTTAGAAAAACACGTTTTGAGCTTTAATCTGCGTTTTAACGCGTAAAACAGCATAAAACGAGAATTTTTTATTATTCGTTTTTATTAATATTGCTCTATTGAACGATTTCAACGATCAAAATTTAAAGATGATTTTAGCAAAACAGCCGTTTTGAGCTTTAAGCGTTTTAACGCGTAAAAAGCATAAAAACGACGAATTTTTATTATTCGTTTTTATTAATTGCTTCTATTTGAACGATCGATTCAAACGATTTAAAATTTGAAAATGATTATTTTAAAAACAGCACGTTTTGAGCTTTAATCTGGTTTTAACGCGTAAAACAGCATAAAAAGCGAAATTTTTTTATTATTTTTATTTAATATTGATTCATTTATCAAAAGTTGAAAATGATTATTTTAAAAACACGTTTTGAGTTTTAATAACGCAGTTTAACTTTAAATAAATGACGATTTTTTATATTTATTATTAATATTGCTCTATTTGAACGATTTAACGTCTAAATTTGAAAATATTTTCAGCAAAAGCGAAGTTTTGAGCTTTTTATTAACGGTAAAACGCTTAAAACGAGATTTTGTAATCGTTATAGAAATTGTTATTTGTAGATTTTAACATCTAAATATTTGAAGATTCACGTTAAAAGAGAAAGCATTTTTAGCATAATCGCGTTTTAACGCGTAAACTGCTAAAACGCGAAATTTATTAATCGTTTTATTAATATTGTTTATTTGAATTAATGTTAAAATGATTTAAAACGATTTTTAATAAAAATTTATTTTAGCGTAAAACAGTAAACGTTAATTTATTAAACGTTTTAACGGTTATTACTTATTAACAATTTTTTAATCGTTTAAAATTTAAATTTTGAAAAGTTTTTTAGCATCTAATTTTGAAAATTATTGCTTTTAAGCAAAACAGCATTTTGACTTTTAATTATATTAATCGCTGTTATAATAATTCATGAAAATTTTATTATTTTTTATAATATTGCTTTATTTAAAACGTCAACGCAATTTAAAATGACATTTTAGAACAAAACGAATTTAGTTTTATTGCGTTTTAACAAAATATAAAAGCTATAAATTTTTATTTTAACGTTTTAAATTAAATTGCTTATTTTGAAACACTTTTAACATCTAAAATCGAGATTTATTTTGAAAACAGCATTAAGCTTTATTGCGATTTAATAAATGTTAAAACGATAATTTTATGTTGAATTAATATTCCTCTATTTGAACGATTTCAACCTTAAAAATGCTTGAAAATGATTATTTTAAGCAAAAACAGCAATGTTTTGAGCTTTAATTGCGTTTTAACGCGTAAACAGCATAAAACGACGATTTTTTTTATTATTCGTTTTTTTTTAATATTGTTTATTTGAAAAAGATTTCAACGATCTAAAAAAGTTGAAAATGATTATTTTGAAAACAGCACGTTTTTTAGTTTTTAAACTGCGTTTTAACGCGAAAACGCATAAAACGACGAAAAATTTTTTTATTCGTTTTTTAATTTTTGCTTTTATTTGAAAAGATTTCAACGATCTAAAAAAAAAGCTTTGAAAATGATTATTTTAGCAAAACAGCACGTTTTTAGCTTTAATCTGCGTTTTTAACCCCCGTTTCAGCATAAAACGACGAAAATTTTTATTATTCGTTTTTATTAATATTGCTTTTATTTGAACGATTTCAACGACCAAAATGTTGAAAATGATTATTTTAAAAAAACACGTTTTTAGCTTTTAAACTGCAATTTTAAAGCGTAAAAAAGCATAAAACGGGCGAATTTTTTTTTATTTTTGTTTTTTAATTTAAAAGTTTTTATTTGCCCCATTTCCCAAAGATCTAAAATGTTGAAAAAGATTATTTTAGCAAAACAGCACGTTTTTTAGCTTTAATCTGCGTTTAACGCAAAAAGCATAAAAAAGACGAAAATTTTTTTTATTCGTTTTTATTAAAAATTTGCTTTTGAACGATTTCAACGATCTAAAATGTTTGGGAAAAAGATTATTTTGGAAAAAAGAAGTTTTGAGCTTTAATCTGCGTTTTTAACCCTAAAAAAGCATAAAAAAGACGAAAATTTTTTTTTATTCCCTTTTTTTTTAATATTGCCTCTATTTGAACGATTTCAAAAAATCTAAAATGCTTGAAAAATGATTATTTTAGGGCCCCAACGTTTTGAGCTGAGTTTGGAATCTGCGTTTTAACGCGTAAAACAGCATAAAAAACGACGAAATTTTTATTATTCGTTTTTATTAATATTGTTTTCATTTGGAAACGATTTCAACGATTTAAAATGCTTGAAAATGATTATTTTAGCAAACAGTTAACGTTTTGAGCTTTAATCTGCGTTTCTTAACGCGCAAACAGCACATAAAAATCGACGGTATTATTCGCCTTTGCCAGTTGCGTCTATTTTGAACGATTTCCAACGATTCAAAATGCTTTGAAAATGATTATTTTAGCAAAAGTCGCGCAATGTTTTGAGCTTTAATCTGCGTTTTAACAAGTGTAAAAACAAAGCGCTAAAAACGATTTAATTTTTATTGTTCGTTTTTATTAATATTGCTTCTATTTGAAATCTGTGATTTCAACGATTTAAAAAATGCTTGAAAACGATTATTTCCAGCAAAACAGCACGTTTTGAGCTTCTTTTAATCTGCGTTTTAACGCGTAAAACAGCAAAAACGACGAAAATTTTCGGCTATTCGTTTTTGGCCACATTGTTTCATTTGAACGATTTCAACGATCCAAAAATGCTTCTGAAAAATGATTGACGTGAAGCAAACAGCACGTTTTGAGTTTTAACCTCGGCGTTTTAACGCGTAAACAGCATAAAAATCGACGAAACTTTTATTATTCGTTCTTTATTAATAGTTGCGCCTATTTGAACGATTTCAACGATCTAAAATGCTTGAAATGATTATTTTAGCAAAAACAGCACGTTTTGAGCTTTAATCTGCGTTTTAACGCGTAAAACAGCACATAAAACGACGAATTTTGTATTATCTGTTTTTATTAATATTGCTTCTATTTGAAATCGATTTCAACGATCTAAAAAATGATTGAAAATGATTATTTTGTAAGCAAAACAGCATCGTTTTGAGTTTTAATCTGCGTTTTTAACGCGTAAAAACAAGTATAAAACGACGATTTTTTTATTATCTTCGTTTTGATTAATATTGCTTCTATTTGAACGATTTCAACGATCAAAATGCTTGAAAATGATTATTTTAGCAAAACAGCACGTTTTGAGATTTAATCTGCGTTTTAACGCAAAACAGCATAAAACGACGAAATTTTTATTATTCGTTTTTATTTTCACTATTGGTATGGGCTCCATTTGTTGGAACGATTTCAACGATCTAAAAATGCTTTGAAAATGATTATTTTAGCAAAACAGCACGTTTTGAGCTTTAATCTGCATTTTAACGCGTAAACAGCATAAAAACGATTGAATTTTTATTCGTTTTATTAATATTACAAGTATTTGAACGATTTCAACGATCTA
Organism: Dalotia coriaria; assembly: GCF_025399875.1. Lineage (NCBI taxonomy): Eukaryota > Metazoa > Arthropoda > Insecta > Coleoptera > Staphylinidae > Dalotia > Dalotia coriaria. Next base: position 36,697 of record NW_027045873.1, read on the forward strand.
AAATGCTTGAAATGATTATTTTAGCAAAACAGTACTTTGAGTTTTAATCTGCGTTTTAACGCGTAAAACAGCATAAAACGACGAATTTTTATTATTTGTTTTATTAATATTGCTTCTATTTGCAACGATTTCAAACGGGATCTAAAATGCTTGAAATGATTATTTTAAACAGCACGTTTTGAGATTTAATCTGCGTTTTAACGTGTAAAATACATAAAACGATAAAAAAAATTTTTTTTTATTATTCGCCTTTTGCCAATATTAGCGTCTATTTGAACGTGATTTCAACGATCTAAAATGCTTGAAAATGATTATTTTAGCAAAACAGCACGTTTTGAGTTTTAATCTGCGTTTTAACGCGTAAAACAAGCATAAAACGACGAAATTTTAATATTCGTTTTTGATTAATACTGTTTCTATTTGAACGATTTCTAAATCGATCTAAAATAAAGCTTGAAAATGATTATTTTAGCAAAACAGCACGTTTTGAGCTTTAATCTGCGTTTTTAACGCGTAAAATAAGCATAAAACGACGAAATTTTTATTATTCGTTTTTTTATTACTATTGTTTCTATTTGGAACGATTTCCAACGATCTAAAATGCTTCGAAAATACTATTTTAGCAAAAACAGCACGTTTTGAGATTTAATCTGCGTTTTAACGTGTAAAACAGCATAAAAACGATAAAATTTTTATTATTCGTTTTTATTAATATTGTGCCCTATTTTGAACGATTTCAACGATCTAAAAATGCTTGAAATGATTATTCTAGCAAAACAGCACAGTTTTGAGCTTTAATCTGCGTTTTAACACGTAAACAGCATAAAACGACGAAATTTTGCCATTCGTTTTATTAATATTGCGTCTATTTGAACGATTTCCAACGATCTAAAATGCTTGAAAAATGTGATTATTTTAGCAAAAACAGCACGTTTTGAGCTTTTAATCTGCATTTTAACGCGTAAAACAGCATAAAACGACGAATTTTTATTATTCGTTTTTATTACTATTGCTGCTCTGAACGATTTCAACGATCTAAAATGCTTGAAAATGATTATTTTAGCAAAAACAGCACGTTTTGAGTTTTTTAATCTGCGTTTTAACGCGTAAAACAGGCTAAAACGACGAATTTTTACATTATTTGTTTTTATTAATATTGCTTCTATTTGAAACGCGATTTCAACGATCTAAAATGCTTGAAAATGATTATTTTAGCAAAACAGCATCGTTTTGAGATTTAATCTGGTGTTTTAACGTAAAATAACAGCATAAAAACGATAAAATTTTATTATTCGTTTTTATTAATATTTGCGTCTATTTGAACGATTTCAACGATCTAAAATGCTTGAAAATGATTATTTTTAGCAAAACAGCACGTTTTGAGCTGTAATCTGCGTTTTAACGCGTAAAACAGCATAAAAACGACGAATTTTTTATTATTCGTTTTTGATTAATATTGCTCTATTTGAACGATTTCAACGACTCCAAAATGCTTGAAAATGATTATTTTAGCAAAAACAAAGCACGTTTTGAGCTTTAATCTGCGTTTTAACGTTAAAACAGCATAAAAAACGAAGGAAATTTTTATTATTCCGTTTTTATTAATATTGCGTCTATTTGAAACGAGATTTCAACGATCTAAAATGCTGAAAATGATTATTTTAGCAAAACAGCACGTTTTCAGCTTTAGTCTGCGTTTTAACGCGTAAAACAGCATAAAAAACGACGAATTTTTGTTATTCGTTTTATTAATATTGCTGCTATTTGAACGATTTCAACGATCTAAAATGCTTTGAAAATGATAATTTTAGCAAAACAGCATCGTTTTGAGCTTTAATCTGCGTTTTAACGCGTAAACAGCATAAAAAACGACGAATTTTTATTATTCGTTTTTTTATTAATATTGCTTCTATTTGAACGATTTCAACGATCTAAAAATGCTTGAAAATGATTATTATTTTAGCAAAAAACAGCACGTTTTGAGATTTAATCTGCGTTTTAACGTAAAACAGCATGTAAAAACGATAAAATTTTATTATTCGTTTTTATTAATATTGCGTCTATTTGAACGATTTCAAACGGGATCTAAAATGCTTCTGAAAATGATTATTTTGAAGCAAACAGCAATGTTTTGAGCCTTTAATCTGCGTTTTAACACGTAAAACAGCATAAAAACGACGAAATTTTTATTATTCCGTTTTTATTAATATTGGTGCCCATTTGGAACGATTTCAACGATCTAAAAATGCTTAAAAATATTTTAGCAAAAACAGCACGTTTTGAGCTTTAATCTGCGCTTTAACGCGTAAAACAGCATAAAAACGACGAAATTTTTATTATTCGTTTTTATTAATATTGCTTCTATTTGGAACGATTTCAACGATCTAAAAGGCTTTTTGAAATGATTATTTTAGCAAAACAGCACGTTTTGAGTTTTAATCTGCGTTTTAACGTGCGTAAAAACAGCATAAAATGGACGAAATTTTATTATTCGTTCTTTTACACATTGCGTCTATTTCCTGGAACGATTTCAACGATCTAAAATGTTTTAAAATGATTATTTTAGCAAAACAGCACGTTTTGAGTTTAATCTGCGTTTTAACGCGTAAAACAGCATAAAAACGACGAATTTTTATTATTCGTTTTATTAATATTGCTTCATTTGAACGATTTCAACGATCTAAAATGCTTGAAAATGATTATTTTGTGCTAAAATGGCGTCGTTTTGAGCTTTAATCTGCGTTTTAACGCGTAAAATAGTTACAAAACGACGAAATTTTTATTATTCCGCTTCTTTATTACTTTCATTGGCAGTCTATTTGAACGATTTCCAACGATCTAAAATGCTTGAAATGATTATTTTAGCAAAAACAGCACGTTTTGAGCTTTAATCTCGCGGGTTTTAACGCGTAAAACAGCATAAAAACGACGAATTTTTTTATTATTCGTTTTTATTAATATTGCACCTATTTAACGATTTCAAATCCATCTAAAAATGCTTGAAAATGATTATTTTAGCAAAAACAGCACGTTTTGAGTTTCTAATCGCGTTTTAACGCGTAAACAGCATAAAACGACGAAATTTTTATTATTCGTTTTATATTAATATTGCGTCTATTTGAACGATTTTAACGATCTAAAATGCTTGAAAAATGATTATTTTAAAGCAAAACAGCACGTTTTGAGCTTCTTTAATCTGCGTTTTAACGCGTAAAACAGCATAAAAACGACGAATTTTTTTTTTTTTAAAAAAAGGGAAAATTTTAAATTTTTTTTTAAAATTTTTTTGGGGTTTTGAAAAAAC
>NW_027045874.1:0-44621 GCF_025399875.1 Dalotia coriaria
CATAAAAACGACGAAATTTTTTATTATTCGTTTTTATTAATATGTGCACGTCTATTTGAACGATTTTCAACGATCTAAAATGCTTGAAAATGCTTATTTTAGCAAAACAGCACGTTTGAGCTTTAATCTGCGTTTTAACGCGTAAAACAGCATAAAAATGACGAATTTCTTATTATTCGTTTTTTATTAATATTTGGCTATTTAAACGATTTCAACGATCTAAAATGGCGAAAATGCTTTGCGGCTCAGCAAAACAGCACGTTTGAGGCATCTGCGTTTTAACGCGTAAAACGGCTGTAAAAACGACGAAATTTTTATTATTCGTTTTTTATTTTTTGTTGCGTCTATTTTGAACGATTTCAGCGATCTAAAATGCTTGAAATGATTATTTTAGCAAAACAGCACGTTTTGAGCTTTTAATCTGCGTTTTAACGCGTAAAACAGCATAAAACGACGAATTTTTATTATTCGTTTTATTAATATTGCTTCTATTTGAACGATTTCGAAAAGCGATCTAAAATGCTTGAAAATGCTTATTTTAGCAAAACAGCACGTTTTGAGCTTTAATCTACGTTTTTAACTTTTATGTAAAACGGCGCAAAACGACAATTTTTATTATTCGTTTTTTTATTAATATTACTTCTATTTGACCGATTTCAACGATCTAAAATGCTTGAAAATGCTTATTTTTAGCAAAACAGCTTGCGTTTTTGAGGCTTTTAATCTGCGTTTTAACGCGTAAAACAGCATAAAACGACGAAGAGGGAGATTTTTATTATTCGTTTTATTAATATTGTCTATTTGAACGATAATCAGCGATCTAAAATGCATGAAATGCTTATTTAGCAAAACAGCACGTTTTGAGCTTTATTCTGCGCTTTAACGCGTGATACAGCATAAGGAAACGACGAATTTTATTATTCGTTTTTATTAATATTGCGTCTATTTGAACGATTTCAACGATCTAAAATGCTTGAAAATGCTTATTTTTAGCAAAAACAGCACGTTTTGAGCTTTTATTCTGCGTTTTAACGCGTAAAACCTTATAAAAACGACAGGAATTTTTTATTATTCGTTTTTATTAATGTGCGTCTATTTGAACGATTTCAACGACCTAAAATGCTTGAAAATGCTTATTTTAGCAAAACAGCACGTTTTGAGCTTTTATTCTGCCGTTTTAACCTTTGCGTAAAACAACATAAAACGACAGATTTTTTATTATTCGTTTTTATTAATATTGCGCGTCTATTTTGAACGATTTCAACGATCACTAAAATGCTTAAAATGCTTATTTTAGCAAACAGCACGTTTGAGCTTTATTCTGCGTTTTAACGCGTAAAACAACATAAAAACGACAAAATTTTATTATCGTTTTTTATTAATATTGCGTCTATTTGAACGATTTCAGCGACCTAAAATGTAGAAAATGCTTATTTTAGCAAAACAGCACGTTTTGAGCTTTAATCTGCGTTTTAACGCGTAAAACAGCATAAAACGACGAATTTTTATTATTCGTTTTTATCCCAATATTGCTTCTATTTGAACGGCTTCAACGATTTAAAATGGCGAAAATGCTTATTTTAGCGGAAACAGAACGTTTTGAGCTTTAATCTGCGTTTTAACGCGTAAAACAGCTTTATAAAACGACGAATTTTTTATTATTCGTTTTATTAATATTGCGTCTGTTGAGACGATTTCAGCGATCACAAAATGCTTGAAAATGCTTGTGTGGCAAAACAGCACGTTTTGAGCTTTATTCTGCGTTTTAACGCGTAAAACAGCATAAAACGACGAAATTTTTATTATTCGTTTTTATTTTTGTGCGTCTATTTGAACGATTTTCAACGATCTCAAAATGCTTGAAAATGATTATTTTAGCAAAACAACAGCACGTTTGAGCTTTTAATCTGCGTTTTAACGCGTAAAACAGCATAAAACGACAATTTTTATTATTCGTTTTTTATTAATATTGCTTCTATTTGAACGATTTCAACGATCTAAAATGCTTGAAAATGCTTATTTTAGCAAAACAGCACGTTTTTGAGACTTTAATCTGCGTTTAACGTAAAACAACTTATAAAAACGACGAATTTTTTATTATTCGTTTTTATTAATATTATATATTTGACCGATTTCAACGATCTAAAATTAGCAGAAAATGCTTATTTTAGCAAAACAGCACGTTTGAGCTTTTGTCTGCGATTTTTAACGCGTAAAACAACATAAAACGGCAGAAATTTTTATTATTCGTTTTTTATTTAATATTGCGTCTATTTGAACGGTAATCAGCGCGATCTAAAATGCGCCAGAAATGCTTATTTTAGCGAAACAGCACGTTTTGAGCTTTTATTCGCTTTTAACGCATGATACAGCATAAAACGACGAATTTTATTATTCGTTTTTATTAACATTGCGTCTATTTGAATTTCAACGATCCTAAAATGCTTGAAAATGCTTATTTTAGCAAAACAGCACGTTTTGAGCTTTTATTCTGCGTTTAACGCGTAAAACAACATGAAACGACAGAAATTTTTATTATTCGTTTTTTAGTAATATTGCGTCTATTTGAACGATTTCAACGACTAAAATGCTTGAAAATGCCCATTTTAGCCTTATAGCAAAACAGCACGTTTTGAGCTTTATTCTGCGTTTTAACGCGTAAAACAGCATAAAACGACGAATTTTTATTATTCGTTTTTTATTAATATTGCGTCTATTTGAACGGTTTCAACGATCTAAAATGCTTAAAAATGCTTATTTTAGCAAAACAGCACGTTTGGAGCTTTTATTCTGCGTTTTAACGCGTAAAACAGCATAAAACGACGAAATTTTTTATTATTCGTTTTATTAATATTTGCGTCTATTTGAACGATTTCAACGACCTAAAAATGCTTGAAAATACTTATTTTAGCAAAACAGCGCGTTTTGAGCTTTTAATCTGCGTTTTTAACGCGTAAAACAGCATAAAACGACGAATTTTTTATTATTCGTTTTTTATCAGTAACGCTTCTATTTGAACGACTTCAGCGATTTAAAATGCTTGAAAATGCTTATTTTAGCAAAACAGAACGTTTTGAGCTTTTAATCTGCGTTTTAACGCGTAAGAGCAATAAAACGACGAATTTTTATTATTCGTTTTTATTAATATTGCGCGTCTATTTGAACGATTTCAGCGATCACAAAATGCATGAAATGCTTATTTTAAGAAAAACAACGCGTTTTGAGCTTTAATCTGCGTTTTAACGCGTAAAACAGCATAAAAACGACGAATTTTTTGTTATTCGTTTTTTACTATCAATATTGCGTCTATTTGAACGATTTCAGCTTGATCTAAAATGCTTGAAAATGCTTATTTTAGCAAAACAGCACGTTTAAGAGCTTTAATCAGCGTTTAACGCGTAAAACAGCATAAAAACGACGAAATTTTTTATTATTCGTTTTATTAATATTGCGTCTATTTGAACGATTTCAACGACCTAAAATGCTTGAAAATGCTTATTTTAGCAAAACAGCACGTTGCAGGCTTTAATCACCGTTTTAACGCGTAAAACAGCATAAAACGGCAGATTTTTATTATTCGTTTTTTTTATCAATGTGCTTCTATTTGAACGACTTCAACGATTTAAAATGGCGAAAATGCTTATTTTAGCAAAACAGAACGTTTGAGCTTTAATCTGCGTTTTAGCGCGTAAAACAGCACAAAACGACGAATTTTTATTATTCGTTTTATTAATATTTGCGCGTCTATTTGAACGATTTCAACGATCACAAAATGCTTGAAAATGCTTATTGCTTGGCAGCAAAACAGCGTTTTGAGGCTTTATTCTATCGATTTTAACGCGTAAAGAGCAAGCATAAAAGCTGAAACAGAAGGTACAGTATTCGTTTTATTTTATTGCGTCTATTTGAACGATTTCAACGATCTAAAATGCTTGAAATGATTATTTTAGCAAAACAGCACGTTTTGAGCTTTTAATCTGCGTTTTTAACGCGTAAAACAGCATAAAACGACGAATTTTTATTATTCGTTTTTATTAATATTGCTTCTATTTGGAACGATTTCCAGCTTGATCTAAAATGCTTGAAAATGCTTATTTTAGCAAAACAGCGTTTTTTGAGCTTTAATCTGCGTTTTTAACGCGTAAAACAGCATAAAAACGACAGATTTTTATTATTCGTTTTTTATTAATATTACTATTTGACCGATTTCAACGATCTAAAATTAATAGCGAAAATGCTTATTTAAGCAAAACAGCACGTTTTGAGCTTTTAATCTGCGTTTTAACGCGTAAAACAGCTTATAAAACGACGAAATTTTTTATTATTCGTTTTTATTAATATTGCGTCCTATTTGAACGATGTCAGCGATCTAAAATGCATGAAAATGCTTATTTTAGCAAAACAGCACGTTTTGAGCTTTATTCTGCGCTTTAACGCATGATGCAGCATAAAACGACGGAATTGCATTATTCGTTTTATTAATATTGCGTCTATTTGAACGATTTCAACGATCTAAAATGCTTGAAATGCTTATTTTAGCAAAACAGCACGTTTGAGCTTTTATTCTGCGTTTTAACGCGTAAAACCATAAAACGGCAAAATTTTATTATTCGTTTTTTTATTAATATTGCGTCTATTTGAACGGTGATTTCAACGACCTAAAATGCTTGAAAATGCTTATTTAGCAAAACAGCACGTTTTGAGCACTTTTATTCTGCGTTTTTAACGCGTAAAACAACGCCTAAAACGACAGATTGCACCCGTATTCGTTTTTTATTAATGTGCGTCTATTTGAGACGATTTCAACGATCTAAAATGCTTAAAAATGCTTATTTTAGCAAAACAGCACGTTTGAGCTTTGTTAACGTTTTTAACGCGTAAAACGACAGGGAATTTATTATTCGTTTTATTAATATTGCGTCTTTATTTGAACGGTTCAACGTTTGACCTAAAATGCTTGAAAATGCTTGTGCAGCAAAACAGCACGTTTTGAGCTTTAATCTGCGTTTTAACGCGTAAAACAACATAAAACGACGAATTTTTTATTATTCGTTTTTATCAATGTGCTTCTATTTGAACGACTTCAATGGCGATTTAAAATTAGCGAAAATGCTTATTTTAGCAAAACAGAACGTTTTGAGCTTTTAATCTGCGTTTTAGCGCGTAAAACAGCATAAAACGACGGGTATTTTTTTATTATTCGTTTTTTTATTAATATTGCGTCTATTTGAACGATTTCAACGATCTAAAATGCAGCAGAAGTAGCGGTACGAAAAACAACACGTTTTGAGGCTTTTAATCTGCGTTTTAACGCGTAAAACCAGCATAAAACGGCCGAATTTTTTATTATTCGTTTTATCAATATTGCACGTCTGTTGAACGATTTCAACGATCAAATGCTTGAAAATGCTTATTTTAGCAGCAAAACAGCACGTTTAGAGCTTTAATCCAGCGTTTTTAACGCGTAAAAACAGCATAAGCATTGAAAGAAATTTTTATTATTCGTTTTATTAATATTAGCGTCTGTTGAACGATTTCAGCTTGATCTGGAAATGCTTGAAAATACTTATTTTGCCATAAAAGCAGCGCATTTTGAGCTTTAATCTGCGTTTTAACTTAGCAATAAAACAGCTTATAAAACGACGAATTTTTATTATTTATTCGTTTTTTATTAATATTGCTTCCTATATTTGACCATTTCAACGATCTAAAATGCTTGAAAGTACTTATTTAGCAAAACAGCACGTTTTTGAGCTTTAATCTGCGTTTTAGCAACGCGTAAAACAGCATAAAACGACAGAGAATTTTTATTATTCGTTTTTATTAATGTGCGTCTATTTGAACGATGTCAACGATCTAAAATGCTTGAAAATGCTTATTTTAGCAAAACAGCACGTTTGAGCTTTATTCTGTGCCGCTTTAACGCATTGAAACAGCATAAAACGACGAATTTTTATTATTCGTTTTTTAGTAATGTGCATCTATTTGAACGATTTCAACGATCTAAAATGCTTGAAAAAGCTTATTTTAGCAGCAAAACAGCACGTTTTGAGCTTTATTCTGCGTTTTAACGCGTAAAACAGCATAAAACGGCAGAATTTTTATTATTCCGTTTTTTATTTCTGTGCGCACGTCTATTTGAACGGTGATTTCAACGATGCTTGAAAATGCTTATTTAGCAAAACAGCACGTTTGCAGGCTTTAATCTGCGTTTTAACGCGTAAGACAGCAAAAAACGACGAATTTTTTATTATTCGTTTTATTAATATTGTTTCTATTTGAACGATTTCAATGATCTAAAATGCTTGAAAGTAACTGACTTTTGAAAACAGCACGTTTTGAGCTTTAATCTGGTTTTAACGCGTAAAACAGCATAAAACGACGAAATTTTTATTATTCGTTTTTTTATTAATATTGCGTCTATTTGAACGATTTCAACGATCTAAAATGCATGAAAATGCTTATTTTACCCAGAAAAACAGCACGTTTGAGCTTTAATCTGCGTTTTAACGCGTAAAACAGCATAAAACGACGAATTTTTATTATTCGTTTTTATCAATGTACTTCTATTTGAACGACTTCAACGATTTAAAATGCTTGAAAATGCTTATTTTAGCAAAAACAGAACGTTTTGAGCTTTTAATCTGCGTTTTAACGCGCGCGTAAAGAGCAACATAAAACGACGAATTTTTATTATTCACCGTTTTATTAATATTGCGTCTATTTGAACGGTTCAACGATCTAAAATGCGTGAAAATGCTTATTTTAGAAAAACAACACGTTTGAGCTTTTAATCTGCGTTTTAACGCGTAAAACAGCATAAAAACGACGAAGATTTTTATTATTCGTTTTATCAATGTGCGTCACTGTTGAACGATTTCAACGATCTAAAATGTGAAAATGCTTATTTTATAAAACAGCACGTTTGGAGAGCTTTTAATCAGCGTTTTTAACGCGTAAAACAACATAAAACGACAGGGAATTTTTATTATTCGTTTTATTAATATTGCGCACGTCTATTTGAACGATTTCAACGTCTAAAATGCTTAAGAAAATGCTTATTTTAGCAAAGGCAGCACGTTTTGAGCTTTTAATCTGCGTTTTAACGCGTAAAACAGCTTATAAAACGACGAATTTTTATTATTCGTTTTTATTAATAATGCTTCTATTTGACCGATTTCAACGATCTAAAAATGCTTGAAAAAGCTTATTTTAGCAAAAACAGCACGTTTTGAGCTTTATTCTGCGTTTTAACGCGTAAAACAGCATAAAAACGACGAATTTTTATTATTCGTTTTTATTTCTATTGCGTCTATTTGAACGATTTCAACGATCTAAAATGCTTTTAAAATGCTTATTTTAGCAAAACAGCACGTTTTGAGCTTTAACTGCGTTTTAACGCGTAAACAGCTAAAAACGACGAATTTTTTATTATTCGTTTTTATTAATATGTTTTATTTGAACGATTTCAAGATCTAAAATGCTTGAAAATGCTTATTTTAGCAAAACAGCACGTTTTGAGCTTTAATCTGGTTTTAACGCGTAAAACAGCATAAAACGACGAAATTTTTATTATTCGTTTTTATTAATATTGCGTCTATTTGAACGATTTCAACGATCTAAAATGCATGAAAATGCTTATTTTAGAAAAACAGCACGTTTTGAGTTTTAATCTGCGTTTTAACGTAAAACGCATAAAAACGACGAATTTTTATTATTCGTTTTATTAATATTGCTTCTATTTGAACGATTTCAACGATCTAAAATGCTTGAAAATGCTTATTTTAGCAAAACAGCACGTTTTGAGGTTAATCTGCGTTTTAACGCGTAAAACAGCATAAAACGACGAATTTTTATTATTTGTTTTTATCAATATTGCTTCTATTTGAACGATTTCAACGATTAAAATGCTTGAAAATGCTTATTTTAGCAAAACAGTACGTTTTGAGCTTTAATCTGCGTTTTAACGCGTAAAACAGCATAAAAAGAAATTTTTATTATTCGTTTTTATTAATATTGCGTCTATTTGAACGATTTCAACGATCTAAAATGCTTGAAAATGCTTATTTAGCAAAACAGCACGTTTTGAGCTTTAATCTGCGTTTTAACGCGTAAAACAGCATAAAACGACCAAATTTTTATTATTCGTTTTTATTTCTATTGCGTCTATTTGAACGATTTCAACGATCTAAAATGCTTGAAAATGCTTATTTTAGCAAAACAGCACGTTTTGAGCTTTAATCTGCGTTTTAACGCGTAAAACAGCATAAAAACGACGAATTTTTATTATTCGTTTTTATATTAATATTGCGTCTATTTGAACGATTTCAACGATCTAAAATGCTTGAAAATGCTTATTTTAGCAAAACAGCACGTTTTGAGCTTTAATCTGCGTTTTAACGCGTAAAACAGCATAAAAACGACGAATTTTTATTATTCGTTTTTATTAATATTGCTTCTATTTGAACGATTTCAACGATCTAAAATGCTTGAAAATGCTTATTTTAGCAAAACAGCACGTTTTGAGCTTTAATCTGCGTTTTAACGCGTAAAACAGCATAAAACGACGAATTTTTATTATTCGTTTTTATTAATATTGCTTTATTTGACGATTCAAGATCTAAAATGCTTGAAAATGCTTATTTTAGCAAAACAGCACGTTTTGAGCTTTAATCTGCGTTTTAACGCGTAAAACAGCATAAAACGACGAATTTTTATTATTCGTTTTTTATTAATATGCGTCTATTTGAACGATTTCAACGATCTAAAATGCTGAAAATGCTTATTTTAGCAAAACAGCACGTTTTGAGCTTTATATCTGCGTTTTAACGCGTAAAACAGCATAAAAACGACGAATTTTTATTATTCGTTTTATAATATTGCTTCTATTTGACGATTTCAACGATCTAAAATGCTTGAAATGCTTATTTTAGCAAAACAGCACGTTTTGAGCTTTTAATCTGCGTTTTAACGCGTAAAACAGCATAAAACGACGAAATTTTTATTATTCGTTTTTATTAATATTGCGTCTATTTGAACGATTCAACGACTAAAATGCTGAAAATGCTTATTTTAGCAAAACAGCACGTTTTGAGCTTTATTCTGCGTTTTAACGCGTGAAACAGCATAAAAACGACGAATTTTTATTATTCGTTTTTATTAATATTGCGTCTATTTGAACGATTTCAACGATCTAAAATGCTTAAAATCTTATTTTAGCAAAACAGCACGTTTTGAGCTTATTCTGCGTTTTAACGCGTAAAACAGCATAAAAACGACGAAATTTTATTATTCGTTTTTATTAATATTGCGTCTATTTGAACGATTTCAACGACCTTAAAATGCTTGAAAATGCTTATTTTAGCAAAACAGCACGTTTTGAGCTTTAATCTGCGTTTTAACGCGTAAAACAGCATAAAACGACGAATTTTTATTATTCGTTTTTATTAATATTGCGTCTATTTGAACGATTTCAACGATCACAAATGCATGAAAATGCTTATTTTAGAAAAACAACACGTTTGCAGGCTTTAATCTGCGTTTTAACGCGTAAAACAACATAAAACAGCGAATTTTTATTATTCGTTTTTATCAATAATGCGTCTATTTGAACGATTTCAACGATCTAAAATGCTTGAAAATGCTTTACAGCAAAACAGCACGTTTGAGCTTTAATCAGCGTTTTAACGCGTAAAACAGCATAAAACGACGAAATTTTATTATTCGTTTTTTATTAATATTGCGCGTCTATTTGAACGATTTCAACGATCTAAAATGCTTGAAAATGCTTATTTTAGCCAAAACAGCACGTTTTGAGGCTTTAATCTGCGTTTTAACGCGTAAAACAGCATAAAAACGACGAATTTTTATTCGTTTTTATTAATATTGCTTCTATTTGACCGATTTCCAGCGATCTAAAATGCTTGAAAATGCTTATTTTAGCAACAGCACGTTTGAGAGCTTTAATCTGCGTTTTAACGCGTAAAACAGCATAAAAACGACGAATTTTTGTGTATTCGTTTTTTTATTAATATTGCTTCTATTTGAACGGTTCAACGATCCTAAAATGCTTGAAAATGCTTATTTTAGCAAAACAGCACGTTTGAAGGCTTTAATCTGCGTTTTAACGCGTAAGAACAACATAAAAACGACGAAATTTTTATTGTTGCGTTTTTTATTAATGTGCGTCTATTTGAACGATTTCAACGTCTAAAATGCGCCAGAAAATGCTTATTTTGAAAAACAGCACCGTTTTGAGCTTTAATCTGCGTTTTAACGCGTAAAACAGCATAAAACGACGGATTTTTATTATTCGTTTTTTTTATTAATATTGCTTCTATTTGAACGATTTCCAACGATCGTACTTGAAAATGCTTATTTTTAGCAAAACGGCACGTTTGAGCGTTAATCTGCGTTTTAACGCGTAAAACAGCAGCAAAACGACGAATTTTTATTATTTTGTTTTATCAATATTTAGCTTCTATTTGAACGATTTCAACGATTTAAAATGCTTGAAAATGCTTATTTTGTAAAACAGTACGTTTTGAGGCACAATCTGCGTTTTAACGCGTAAAACAGCATAAAACGACAAATTTTTTATTATTCGTTTTTATTAATATTGCGTCTATTTGAACGATTTCACCGATCGTCGCGAAAATGCTTATTTAGCAAAACAGCACGTTTTGAGCTTTTAATCTGCGTTTTAACGTAAAACAGCATAAAAGGCGGCCAAATTTTATTATTCGTTTTTTATTAATATTGCTTCTATTTGAACGATTTCAAGGATCTAAATGCTTGAAAATGCTTATTTTGTAAAACAGCACGTTTGAGCTTTAATCTGCGTTTTAACGCGTAAAACAGCATAAAAACGACGGAATTTTTTTTTATTATTCGTTTTTATTAATATTGCGTCTATTTGAACGATTTCAACGATCTAAAATGCTTGAAAATGCTTATTTTTAGCAAAACGGCGCGTTTTGAGCATTAATCAGCGTTTAACGCGTAAAAACAGCATAAAAACAGCGAAATTTGTATTATTCGTTTTTTTATTAATATTGCGTCTATTTGAACGATTTCAACGATCACCGTACTTGAAAATGCTTATTTTAGCAAAAACAGCGTTTTGAGCATTAATCAGCATTTTAACGCGTAAAAACAGCATAAAAACGACGAAATTTTATTATTCGTTTTCATTTTTGACGCGTCTGTTGGATGATTTCAGCGATCTAAAATGCTTGAAAATGCTTATTTTAGCAAAACAGCACGTTTGAGCTTTAATCTGCGTTTTAACGCGTAAAACAGCATAAAACGACAATTTTTATTATTATTCGTTTTTATTATGTGCCTATTTGGCGAACGATTTCCAGCGATCTAAAATGCTTGAAAATGCTTATTTTAGCAAAACAGCACGTTTTGAGCTTTGTCTGCGTTTAAACGCGTAAAACAGCATAAAACGACAAAATTTTTATTATTCGTTTTTATTAATATTGCGTCTATTTAGACGATTTCAACGATCTAAAATGCTTGAAAATGCTTATTTTAGCAAAACAGCACGTTTTGCAGGCTTTATTCTGCGTTTTAACGCGTAAACAGCATAAAAACGACGAAATTTTTATTATTCGTTTTCTTTAATATTGCGTCTGTTGAACGATTTCAACGATCTAAAATGCTTGAAAATGCTTATTTTAGCAAAACGGCGTTTGGCTTTGTCACGTTTTAACGCGTAAAACAGCATAAAAATGACGAATTTTTTTATTATTCGTTTTTATTAATATTGAAAAGCTATTTATACGATTTCAACGATCGTCTTGAAAATGCTTATTTCAGCAAAACAGCACGTTTGAGCTTTAATCTGCGTTTTAACGCGTAAAACAACATAAAAACGACGAAATTTTTATTATTCGTTTTTATTATTGTGCTTCTATTTGAACGATTTCAACGATCTAAAATGCTTGAAAATACTTATTTTAGCAAAACAGCACGTTTTGAGCTTTAATCTGCGTTTTTAACGCGTAAAACAGCATAAAAACGGCAAATTTTATTATTAGTTTTTTTATTAATATTGCGTCTATTTGAACGATTTCAACGATCTAAAATGCTTGAAAATGCTTATTTTAGCAAAACAGCAGCACGTTTTGAGCTTTTATTCTGCGTTTTAACGCGTAAAACAGCATAAAAACGACGAAATTTTTATTATTTGTTTTATTTTTTATTGCACGTCTATTTGAACGATTTCAACGATCTAAAGTAGCGAAAATGCTTATTTTAGCAAAACAACACGTTTTGAGCTTTAATCTGCGTTTTAACGCGTAAAACGTATAAAAACGTGGGGCGCAGTATTCGTTTTTACATTATTGAAATATATTTGAACGATTTCAACGATCTAAAATGCTTGAAAATGCTTATTTTATAAAACAGCACGTTTTGAGCTTTATTCTGCGTTTTAACGCGTAAAACAGCATAAAAACGGCGAAATTTTATTATTCGTTTTTTTTTTATTTTTATTGCGCGTCTGTTGAACATTTCAACGATCTAAAATGCTTGAAAATGCTTATTTTAGCAAAACAGCACGTTTGAGCTTTTAATCCACGTTTAACGCGTAGAGCAACATAAAAACGACGAATTTTTATTATTCGTTTTTTTATTAATATTGCCTTCTATTTGAACGATTTCAACGATCTAAAATGCTTGAAAATGCTTATTTTAGCAAAACAGCACGTTTGAGCTTTAATCTGCGTTTTTAACGCGTAAAACAGCATATAAAAACGACGAATTTTTATTATTCGTTTTTATCAATATTGCGTCTATTTGAACGATTTCAGCGATCACAAAAATGCTTGAAAATGCTTATTTTTAGCAAAACAGCACGTTTAGGCTTTAATCCAGCGTTTTAACGCGTAAAACAATAAAACGACAGAAATTTTTATTATTCGTTTTTATTAATGTGCGCACGTCTATTTGAACGATTTCAACGATCCTAAAATGCTTGAAAATGCTTATTTTAGCAAAACAGCACGTTTGAGCTTTAATCTTAGTTTTAACGCGTAAAACAGCTTATAAAACGACAGAATTTTATTATTCGTTTTTATTAATGTGCGTCCTATTTGAACGATTTCAACGATCTAAAATGCTTTGAAATGTTTATTTTAGCAAAAGCAGCGTTGCGGAAGCTGTTCTGCGTTTAACGCGTAAAACAACATAAACGACAAATTTTATTATTCGTTTTTATTTTATTGCGTCTATTTGAACAATTTCAACGATCTAAAATGTGAAAATGTATTTTAGCAAAACAGCACGTTTTGAGCTTTAATCTGCTTACGTTTTAGCGCGTAAAACAACATAAAACGACGAAATTTTAGTAGTAGTTTTTTTTTTTTTTTTTATTAATATTGCGTCTATTTGAACCGTTCCAACGATCTAAAATGCTTGAAAATGCTTATTTTTAGCAAAACAGCACGTTTTGAGCTTTATTCTGCGTTTTAACGCGTAAAACAGCATAAAACGACGAAATTTTTATTATTTGTTTTTTATTTTTATTGCGTCTATTTGAACGATTTCAACGATCTAAAATGCTTGAAAATGCTTATTTAGCAGCGAAAACAACACGTTTGAGCTTTGTCGTTTTAGCGTAAAACAGTATAAAACGACGAATTTTTATTATTCGTTTTAGTAATGTGCGTCTATTTGAACGATTTCAACGATCTAAAATGCTTAGAAAATGCTTATTTAGCAAAACAGCACGTTTTGGGCTTTATTCTGCGTTTTAACGCGTAAAACAGCATAAAACGACAATTTTTATTCGTTTTTATTTTTATTGCGTCTATTTGAACGATTTCAGCGATCTAAAATGCTTGAAAATGCTTATTTTAGCAAAAACAGCACGTTTTGAGTTTTATTCTGCGTTTTAACGCGTAAAACAGCATAAAAAACGACGAAATTTTTATTATTCGTTTTTATTTTATTGCGTCTATTTGAACGATTTCAACGATCTAAAATGCTTGAAAATGTTTTTTTTAGCAAAACAGCACGTTTTGAGCTTTAATTTTGCGTTTTACGCGTAAAACAGCATAAAACGACGAAAATTTTTATTATTCGTTTTTTTTATTGCTTTTATTTGAACGATTTCAACGTCTAAAATGCTTGAAAATGCTTATTTAGCAAAACAGCACGTTTTGAGCTTTAATCTGCGTTTTAACGCGTAAAACACATAAAACACGAATTTTTATTATTCGTTTTTATTAAATTGCCCTCTATTTGAACGATTTTCAACGATCTAAAAACTGAAAATGCTTATTTTAGAAAAAAAGCACGTTTTGAGTTTAATCTGCGTTTTAACGCGTAAAAACAGCATAAAACGACGAATTTTTATTATTGTTTTTATTAATATTTCGTCTATTTGAACGATTCCACGATCTAAAATGCTTGAAAATGTTTATTTTAGCAAAACAGCACGTTTTGAGCTTTATTCTGCGTTTTAACGCGTAAAACAGCATAAAACGACGAATTTTTATTATTCGTTTTTATTAATATTGCTTCTATTTGAACGATTTCAACGATCTAAAATGCTTGAAAATGCTTATTTTAGCAAAACAGCACGTTTTGAGTTTTAATCTGCGTTTTAACGCGTAAAACAGCATAAAACGACGAATTTTTATTATTCGTTTTATTAATATTGCGTCTATTTGAACGATTTCAACGATCTAAAAATGCTTGAAAATGCTTATTTTAGCAAAACAGCACGTTTTGAGCTTTAATCTGCGTTTTAACGCGTAAAACAGCATAAAAACGACGAAATTTTATTATTCGTTTTTATTAATATTGCGTCTATTTGAACGATTTCAACGATCTAAAATGCTTGAAAATGCTTATTTTAGCAAAACAGCACGTTTTGAGTTAATCAGCGTTTTAACGCGTAAAACAGCATAAAAACGACGAATTTTATTATTCGTTTTATTATTGCGTCTATTTGAAGATTTCAACGATCTAAATGCTTGAAAATGCTTATTTAGCAAAACAGCACGTTTTGAGCTTTAATCGCGTTTTAACGCGTAAACAGCATAAAACACGAATTTTATTATTCGTTTTATTAATTGCTTATTTGAACGATTTCAACGATCTAAAATGCTTGAAAATGCTTATTTTAGCAAAACAGCACGTTTTGAGCTTAATCGCGTTTAACGCGTAAAACAGCATAAAAACGACAAATTTTATTATTCGTTTTTATTTATTGCGTCTATTTGAATGATTTCAACGATCTAAAAATGCTTGAAAATGCTTATTTTAGCAAAACAGCACGTTTTGAGCTTTATCTGCGTTTAACGCGTAAACAGCATAAAAACGACGAATTTTTATTATTCGTTTTTTTAATATTGCTCTATTTGAACGATTTCAACGATCTAAAATGCTTGAAAATGCTTATTTTAGCAAACAGCACGTTTTGAGCTTTTATTCCCGCGTTTTAACGCGTAAAAACAGCATAAAAAACGACGGAAATTTCTTTTTATTATTCGTTTTTACTTTTATTGCGTCTATTTGAACGATTTCAACGATCTAAAATGCTTGAAAATGTTTATTTTAGCAAAACAGCACGTTTTGAGTTTAACTGGTGTTTTTACCCGCGTAAACAGCATAAAACCGACGAATTTTTATTATTCGGTTTTTATTAATATTGCTTCTTATTTGAACGATTTCAACGATCTAAAATGCTGAAAATGCTTATTTTAAAGCAAAACGGTATCGTTTTGAGCGCTTAATCTGCGCGTTTTAACGCGTAAAACAGCATAAAACGACGAAATTTTATATTCTGTTTTTATTAATATTGCGTCTTTATTTGAACGATTTCAACGATCTAAAATGCAATGAAATGCTTATTGTGAAAAACAGCACGTTTTGAGCTTTTAATCTGCGTTTTAACGCGCGTAAAACAGCATAAAACGACGAATTTTTATTATTCGTTTTTATTAATTATTGTTTCTATTTGAACGATTTCAACGATTCAAAATGCTTGAAAATCGCTTATTTCAGGCAAAAACAGCACGTTTTGAGCTTTAATCTGGCGTTTTAACGCGCGTAAAAATGCATAAAACGACGAATTTTTATTATTCGCTTTACCAGCCATGGTTTCTGGCTCTTGAACGATTTCAACGACGAAAATGCTTGAAAAATGCTTATTTTAGCAAAAACAGTAATGTTTGAGTTTATACCGCGTTTCTAACGCAACAGTACAAAACGACGAATTTTTTATTATTCGTTTTATTAATATTGCGTCTATTTGAACGATTTCAACACCCAAAAATGCTTGAAAATGTTTATTTAGCAAAACAGCACGTTTCTTTGAGTTTTAACGGCGTTTTAACGCGTGAAAACAGCATAAAAACGACCAAATTTTTTTATTATTCGTTTTTATTAATACGTTTCTTATTTGAACGATTTCAACGATCTAAAATGCTTGCGCAAATGTTTACGGAAAACAGCGTTGAGCTGACCGTTTAACAAAATGGCAAAACGCATCGCAATTTTTATTATTCGTTTTATTAATATTGCGTCTATTTGAACGATTTCAACGATCTAAAATGCTTTGAAAATGCTTATTTCCAGCAAAACAGCACGTTTAAGCATTAATCAGCGTTTTAACGAGTAAAACAGCATAAAAACAAACGAAATTTGTATTGGTCTGTTTTTTATTAATATTGCGTCTATTTTGAACGATTTCAACGATCTAAAATGCTTGAAAATGCTTATTTTAAGCAAAACAGCATCGTTTTGAGCATTAATCGCGTTTTAACGCGTGTCATACAAAACGACGAAATTTTATTATTCGTTTTCATTTTATTGCGTCTATTTGAATGATTTCAACGATCTAAAATGCTGCTGAGAAAATGCTTATTTTAGCAAAACAGCACGTTTTGAGCTTAATCTGCGTTTTTAACGCGTAAAACAGCATAAAAACGACACTTTTATTATTCGTTTTATTAATATTGCTTCATTTTGAACGATTTCAACGATCTAAAATGTTGTAAAATGCTTATTTTAGCAAAAACAGCACGTTTTGAGCTTTAATTGCGTTTGGGGGTAAACGGGATAAAAAAGACAAAATTTTTATTATTCGTTTTTATTAATATTGCGTCTATTTGAACGATTTCCAACCCCATCTAAAATGCTTGAAAAAAGTTATTTTAGCAAAAAAAGACGTTTTGAGTTTTTTTCCGCTTTTTAAAGCGTAAAACAGCATAAAAACGACGAAATTTTGATTCGTTTTTCTTTTAAAATTGCGTCTATTTGAACGATTTCAAGATCTAAAACCGAAAATGGTTTTTTTGCAAAATTTTTAACGTTTTGAGCTTTTTAACCCTTTTAACGCGTAAAACAGCATAAAAAAGACGAAATTTTTTTTTTATTCGTTTTTTTAATATTGTTTTTTTAAAAAGATTTCAACGATCTAAAAATGCTTGAAAATACTTATTTCAGCAAAAAAAGCACGTTTTGAGCTTTTTTCTGCGTTTTAACGCGTAAAACAAAAAAAAAACGACGAAATTTTTATTATTCGTTTTTATTTTATTGCGTCTATTTCGATTTCAACGATCTAAAATGCTTAAAATGCTTATTTTGCAAAACAGCACGTTTTTAGTTTAATCTGCGTTTTAAAGCAAAAAAGCATAAAAACGACGAATTTTTTTTTTATTCGTTTTTATTAATATTGCGTCTATTTTAACGGGTTTCAACGATCTAAAAAACTTTAAAATGTTTTTTTTAGCAAAAAAGAAGTTTTTAGTTTTTTTCTGCGTTTTAACGCGTAAAACAGCAAAAACACGAAATTTTATTTCGTTTTTATTTTTATTGGGCTATTTAAGATTTCAACGATCTAAAAAGCTTGAAAATGCTTTTTTGAAAAAAAAAGTTTTTAGTTTTAAACTGCGTTTTAACCCTAAACAGCATAAAACACGAATTTTTTTTTATTCGTTTTTTTTTAATAGTTCTATTTGAACGATTTCAACGATCTAAAATGCTTGAAAAAAGCTTATTTTGAAAAAAAGCCCTTTTTAGTTTTTAAACTGCGTTTTTAAAGCGTAAAAAAGCAAAAAACAAAATTTTTTTATTCGTTTTTTTAAAAATTGCGTCTATTTGAACGATTTCAACGATCTAAAAAAGCGAAAATGCTTTTTTTGAAAACAGCACGTTTTGAGTTTTTAAACTGCGTTTTAACGCGCGCATAAAAACGACAATTTTTTTTTATTCGTTTTTTTAATATTGCCGAACGATTTCAACGATCTAAAATGCTTTAAAATGCTTATTTTGCAAAACAACGTTTTGAGTTTTTAAACGCGTTTTTAAAGCGTAAAAAAAGCATAAAACGACGAATTTTTTTTTTATTCGTTTTTATAATATTGTTCTATTTGAACGATTTCAACGATTTAAAATGCGGTTATTTTAGCAAAAAAAGTACGTTTTGAGTTTTTAAACTGCGTTTTAACCCTAAAACAGAAAAAAACGAAATTTTTTTTTATTCGTTTTAAATATTGCGTCTATTTGAACGATTTCAACAACAAAATGCTTGAAAATGCTTATTTTAGCAAAACAGCACGTTTTGAGCTTTAATCAGCGTTTTAACGCGTAAACAGCATAAAACAACGAAATTTGTATTATTCGTTTTTATTAATATTGCGTCTATTTGAACGATTTCAACGATCTAAAATGCTTGAAAATGCTTATTTTAGCAAAACAGCACGTTTGAGCATTAATCAGCGTTTTAACGCGTAAAACAGCATAAAACGACGAAATTTTTATTATTCGTTTTTCATTTTATTGCGTCTATTTGAATGATTTCAACGATCTAAAATGCTTGAAAATGCTTATTTTAGCAAAACAGCACGTTTTGAGTTTAATCTGCGTTTTAACGCGTAAAACAGCATAAAACGACGAATTTTTATTATTCGTTTTTATTAATATTGCTTCTATTTGAACGATTTCAACGATCTAAAATGCTTGAAAATGCTTATTTTAGCAAAACAGCACGTTTCGAGCTTTAATCTGCGTTTAAACGCGTAAAACAGCATAAAACGACAAAATTTTTATTATTCGTTTTTATTAATATTGCGTCTATTTGAACGATTTCAACGATCTAAAATGCTTGAAAATGCTTATTTTAGCAAAACAGCACGTTTTGAGTTTATTCTGCGTTTTAACGCGTAAAACAGCATAAAACGACGAAATTTTTATTATTCGTTTTTCTTTAATATTGCGTCTATTTGAACGATTTCAACGATTTTAAAATGCTTGAAAATGCTTATTTTAGCAAAACAGCACGTTTTGAGCTTTAATCTGCGTTTTAACGCGTAAAACAGCATAAAATGACGAATTTTTATTATTCGTTTTTCTTAATATTGCTTCTATTTAAACGATTTCAACGATCTAAAAAAGCTTGAAAATGCTTATTTCAGCAAAACAGCACGTTTTGAGCTTTAATCTGCGTTTTAACGCGTAAAACAGCATAAAACGACGAAATTTTTATTATTCGTTTTTATTATTATTGCTTCTATTTGAACGATTTCAACGATCTAAAATGCTTGAAAATGCTTATTTTAGCAAAACAGCACGTTTTGAGTTTTAATCTGCGTTTTAACGCGTAAAACAGCATAAAACGACGAAATTTTTATTATTCGTTTTTCATTTTATTGCGTCTATTTGAATGATTTCAACGATCTAAAATGCTTGAAAATGCTTATTTTAGCAAAACAGCACGTTTTGAGTTTAATCTGCGTTTTAACGCGTAAAACAGCATAAAACGACGAATTTTTTATTATTCGTTTTTATTATTGCTTCTATTTGAACGATTTCAACGATCTAAAATGCTTGAAATGCTTATTTTAGCAAAACAGCACGTTTGAGCTTTAATCTGCGTTTAAACGCGTAAACAGCATAAAACGACAAAATTTTATTATTCGTTTTTATTAATATTGCGTCTATTTGAACGATTTCAACGATCTAAAATGCTTGAAAATGCTTATTTTAGCAAAACAGCACGTTTGAGCTTTATTCTGCGTTTTAACGCGTAAAACAGCATAAAAACGACGTTTTATTATCTCGTTTTTCTTTAATATTGCGTCTATTTGAACGATTTCAACGATCTAAATGCTTGAAAATGCTTATTTTACAGCAAAACAGCACGTTTTGAGCTTTAATCTGCGTTTTAACGCGTAAAAACAGCATAAAATGACGAATTTTTTATTATTCGTTTTTATTAATATTGCTTCTATTTAAACGATTTCAACGATCTAAAATGCTTGAAAATGCTTATTTAGCAAAACAGCACGTTTTGAGCTTTAATCTGCGTTTTAACGCGTAAAACAGCATAAAAACGACGAAATTTTATTATTCGTTTTTTATTATTTTGCTTCTATTTGAACGATTTCAACGATCTAAAATGCTTGAAAATGCTTATTTTAGCAAAACAGCACGTTTTGAGCTTTAATCTGCGTTTTAACGCGTAAAAACAGCATAAAAACGACGAAATTTTTTATTATTAGTTTTTATTAATATTGCGTCTATTTGAACGATTTCAACGATCTAAAATGCGAAAATGCTTATTTTAGCAAACAGCACGTTTTGAGCTTTAATCTGCGTTTTAACGCGTAAAACAGCATAAAACGACGAATTTTTATTATTCGTTTTTATTAATATTGCTTCTATTTGAACGATTTCAACGATCTAAAATGCTTGAAAATGCTTATTTTAGCAAAACAGCACGTTTTGAGCTTTAATCTGCGTTTTAACGCGTAAAACAGCATAAAACGACGAAATTTTATTATTCGTTTTTATTTTATTGCGTCTATTTGAACGATTTCAACGATCTAAAATGCTTTGAAAATGATTATTTTAGCAAAACAGCACGTTTTGAGTTTAATCTCCGTTTTAACGCGTAAAACAGCATAAAAACGACGAATTTTTTATTATTCGTTTTTATTAATATTGCTTCTATTTGAACGATTAACGATCTAAAATGCTTGAAAAATGCTTATTTAGCAAAACAGCATCGTTTTGAGCTTTAATCTGCGTTTTAACGCGAAAACAGCATAAAACGACGATTTTTTATTATTCGTTTTTATTAATATTGCTTCTATTTGACCGATTTCAACGATCTAAAATGCTTGAAAATGCTTTATTTTAGCAAAACAGCCGTTTTGAGTTTTAATCTGCGTTTTAACGCGTAAAACCGCATAAAAACGACGAAATTTTTATTATCTGTTTTTATTAATATTGCGTCTATTTGAACGATGTCAACGATCTAAAATGCTTGAAAAATGCTTATTTTAGCAAACAGCACGTTTTGAGCTTATTCTGCGCTTTAACGCGTGAAACAGCATAAAAACGACGAATTTTTATTATTCGTTTTATTAATATTGCGTCTATTTGAACGATTTCAACGATCTAAAATCTTTGAAAATGCTTATTTTAGCAAAACAGCACGTTTTGAGTTTATTCTGCGTTTTAACGCGTAAAACAGCATAAAACGACGAAATTTTTTATTATTCGTTTTTATTAATATTGCGTCTATTTGAACGATTTCAACGACCTAAAATGCTTGAAAAAAGCTTATTTTAGCAAAACAGCACGTTTTGAGTTTATTCTGCGTTTTAACGCGTAAAACAGCATAAAACGACGAAATTTTTATTATTCGTTTTATTAATATTGCGTCTATTTGAACGATTTCAACGACCTAAAATGCTTGAAAATGCTTATTTTAGCAAAAAACACGTTTTGAGTTTTTTAAACGCGTTTTAACGCGTAAAACACATAAAACACGAATTTTTTTTTTATTCGTTTTTTTTAATATTGCGTCTATTTGAACATTTCAACGATCTAAAATGCTTGAAAAGCATTTTAGCAAACGAAGTTTTAGTTTTTAATCGCGTTTCGCGTAAAACACATAAAACAAAGAAATTTTATTATTGTTTTTTTTTAATATTGCCTTTTGAACGATTTCAAGATTAAAATGCTTGAAAAAAGCTTTTTTTACAAAACAGCGTTTTAGCTTTAATCTGCTTTTAAAAGCGTAAAACACATAAAACGACGAAATTTTTTTTTTACGTTTTATTTTTTCGTCTATTTGAACGATTTCAACGATCTAAAATGCTTTAAAATCTAAATTTTGAAAACAGCACGTTTTTAGCTTTTTTTCTGCGTTTTAACGGAAAAGCATAAAACGAAAATTTTTTATTTTTCGTTTTTATTTTTATTGCTCTATTTGAACGATTTCAACGATTAAAATGCCCGAAAAAGCTTATTTTAGCAAAACAGCCCTTTTGACTTTAATCTGCGTTTTAACGCGTAAAAAAGCAAAAAAACGACGAAAATTATTCGTTTTTATTAATATTTTTTTCCATTTGAACATTTCAACGATCTAAAAAAGTTTTAAAATCTTTTTTTAAAAAAAACAGCACGTTTTACTTTAATCTGGTTTTTCGCGTAAAACAGCATAAAAAAAACGAAAATTTTCGTTTTTTTAAAATTCGCAACGATTTTGCAAAACTTTTTTCGCCCCGTTTTGGGTTTTCCCCGTTTTGCGTAAAAAACCTTCTTTTTTTTTTTTTTTTTGGGGTTTTTCGCCGTCAAAATTTAAAAAGCTTATTTTAGAAAAACAGCACGGTTTTTAAACTGCGTTTTAACGCGTAAAACAGCATAAAAAAAGACCAAATTTTTATTATTCTTTTTATTATTGCTTTTATTTGAACGATTTCAACGATCTAAAATGCGAAAAAGTTATTTTAGCAAAACAGCAAAGTTTTGAGTTTTTAACTGCTTTTTAAAGCGTAAAAAGCATAAAACACGAATTTTTTTTTATTCGTTTTTTTTTTTTATTTCGTCTATTTGAACGATTTCAACGATCTAAAATGCTTGAAAATGCTTATTTTAGCAAAACAGCCCTTTTTTGTTTAATCGCGTTTTTCGCGTAAAACAGCATAAAACAAAGAAATTTTTTTTATTCGTTTTATTAATAGCGTCTATTTGAACGATTTCAACGATCAAAATGCTTGAAAATGCTTATTTTGCAAAACAGCAGTTTTTAGTTTTTTCGCGTTTTTTCCCCGTAAACACATAAAAACGACGAATTTTTTTATTCGTTTTTATTTATTGGGCTATTTGAACGATTTCAACGATCTAAAATGCTTGAAAATGCTTTTTTAGCAAAACAGCACGTTTTGAGTTTTTAAACTGCGTTTTAACCCCGTAAAACAGCATAAAAAAGACGAATTTTTTTTTATTCGTTTTTATTAATATTCTTTTATTTAAACGATTTCAACGATCTAAAAAAGCTTGAAAATGCTTATTTTAGGAAAACAGAAGTTTTACATTAATCTGCGTTTTAACGCGAAACAGCATAAAACGACGAATTTTTTTTATTCGTTTTTATTAATTTGCGTCTATTTGAACGATTTAACGATCTAAAATGCTTGAAAATGTTTATTTTAGCAAAAAAAGCACGTTTTGAGTTTTAATCAGCGTTTTAACGCGTAAACAGCATAAAAAAAAACGAAATTTTTATTATTCGTTTTTATTAATAAGCCCATTTGGGAAAGATTTCAACGATCTAAAATGCTTGAAAATGCTTATTTTAGCAAAACAGCACGTTTTTTTTTTAATCTGCGTTTTTGGGGTAAAACAGCATAAAAAAAGACGAATTTTTATTATTCGTTTTTATTTATTGCGTCTATTTGAAAAGGGGTTTCCCAAAGATCTAAAATGCTTTAAAATGCTTTTTTTGGGAAAACAGCACGTTTTGATCTTTAATCTGCTTTTTAAAGCGTAAAAAAGCATAAAAAAAAGACGAATTTTTATTATTCGTTTTTTAATATTTTCCATTTGGGAAAGGGTTTCAACGATCTAAAAAATTTTTTGAAAAAAGCTTTTTTTTAAAAACAGCACGTTTTGGTTTTTAAACTGGTTTTAACGCGTAAAAAAAAGCATAAAAAAGACGAAATTTTTTATTATTCGGGTTTTTATTAATATTGCGTCTATTTTTAACGATTTCAACGATCTAAAATGCTTGAAAATGCTTTTTTAGCAAAACAGCAGTTTTAAGCGTTAAATCTGCGTTAAACGCAAGAAATTTTATATGACGAATTTTTTAATTTTTCGTCTATTTAACATTTCAACGACAAAATTTTATAAAATGTTTTATTTAAAACGCTATTTCATTTAACGTTTAACGTTAAAAAACATAAAACAGAAATTTTTTATTCTTTTTATTAATATTCGCGTATTTAACGATTTAACATCAAATTTGAAAATTCTATTTTAAAACACGTTTTTTTAACGGTTTAACGCGAAAAGATAAAATTAAATTTTTTTTATTCGTTTTATTAATTGCGCTTTTAACTTTAAAAGATTAAAACGAAAATCTTAAATCTTTTTTTAAAGCTTTTTTGAGCATTTAACGCGTAAAGCTAAAACTATTTTACAAAATTTTTATTTTGTTTTTATTAACGTTTTAATTAAACACTTAAACGATCTAAAAATCGAATCGTTTTTATTAAAAAACGCAGTTTAAGCTAGCTTTAACGTTAAAATGCTTAAAAATTATTTTGAAAATTCAGTTTTACTTATATGCTCTATTTAACGGTTAAAACAGCAAAAATTGAATTTTTTTTGCTAAAAAATATGTTTTTTTTAACTTTTAACTAAAATGCTTAAAAGACTTATTTTAAAAGCTTTTAATTTTCTTTTAACCGTTTAAAAGCTTAAAAACAGAAAATTTATATTTTTTATTAATTTTGGTTTTATTGAGTTTCAACGATCGTAAAAGCTTGAAAATGCTTATTTTAGCAAAACAGCCTTTTTAGTCTTTAATCTGCGATTTTAACGGTAAAAAGCATAAACGCGAATTTTTATTATTCTTTTTATTAATATTGCGTCTATTTAACGATTTCAACGATCTAAAATGCTTGAAAATGCTTATTTTAGCAAAACAGCACGTTTTGAGCTTTAATCTGCGTTTTAACGCGTAAACAGCATAAAAAAACGCGAAATTTTTATTATTCGTTTTTATTAATATTGCGTCTATTTGAACGATTTCAACGATCTAAAATGCTTGAAAATGCTTATTTTAGCAAAACAGCACGTTTTGAGTCTTTATTCTGCGTTTTAACGCGTAAAACGCATAAAACACGAAATTTTTATTATTCGTTTTTATTAATATTGCGTCTATTTGAACGATTTCAACGATCTAAAATGCTTGAAAATGCTTATTTTAGCAAAACAGCACGTTTTTGAGCTTTAATCTGCGTTTTAACGCGTAAAACAGCATAAAAATGACGAAATTTTTTATTATTCGTTTTTATTAATATTGCTCTATTTAACGATTTCAACGATCTAAAATGCTTGAAATGCTTATTTTAGCAAAACAGCACGTTTTGAGCATTAATCTGCGTTTTAACGCGTAAAACAGCATAAAAACGACGAATTTTTTATTATTCGTTTTATTAATTTTGCTTCTATTTGAACGATTTCAACGATCTAAAATGCTTGAAAATGCTTATTTTGTGAAAACAGACGTTTTGAGCTTTATTCTCGTTTTAACGCGTAAAACAGCATAAAAACGACGAAATTTTATTATTCGTTTTTATTAATATTGCGTCTATTTGAACGATTTCAACGATCTAAAATGTTTGAAAATGCTTATTTTAGCAAAACAGCACGTTTTGAGCTTTATTCTGCGTTTTAACGCGTAAAATCAGCATAAAAACTACGAAATTTTTTATTATTCGTTTTATTAATATTGCGTCTATTTGAACGATTTCAGATCTAAAATGCTTTGAAATGCTTATTTTAAGCAAAAACAGCACGTTTTGAGTTTTAATCTGCGTTTTAACGCGTAAAACAGCTAAAATGACGAATTTTTATTATTGTTTTTATTAATATTGCTTTATTTAAACGATTTCAACGATCTAAAATGCTTGAAAAATGCTTATTTTGCAAACTAGATCGTTTTGAGGTTTAATCTGCGTTTTAACGCGTAAAACAGCATAAAAACTGAAAATTTTTATTACGTTTTAATGCAATATTGCTTCTATTTGAACGATTTTAACGATCTAAAAATGCTCGAAAATGCTTATTTTTAGCTAAAACGCCGTTTTGAGTTTAATCTGCGTTTTAACGCGTAAACGATAAAAACGGAAATTTTTATTATTCGCTTTTTATTAATATTGCGCTATTTGAACGATTTCAACGATCTAACATTATTAGCTTGAAAATTGCAAAATTACTTTTAATTGCATAAAAGCAACAGACTTGTTAATGCTTTTAAAATTCTGCGTTTTAACGTTAGTAACAGCTTTAAAACGACGAATTTTTATTATTCGTTTTTATTTTTATTGCTCTTTTAACGATTTCAACGATCTAAAAATGCTTGAAAATGCTTATTTTGAGCTAAAACAGCGTTTTGAGCTTTAATCTGCGTTTTAAACGCGTAAAATGTATAAAACGACGAATTTTTTTTATTCGTTTTTATTAAATTCTACATTTAAACGATTTCATGATCTAAAATGCTTGTAAATGCTTATTTTTTAGCAAAACAGCACGTTTATGATTTTAATCTGCTTTTATACGCGTAATACAGCATAAAAAACGACGAAATTTTTATTATTCTGATTTTTTTAAATATTGCTTCTTTTGAACGATTTCACGATCTAAAATGCTTGAAAAGCTATATTTTAGCAAAACAGCACGTTTTGAGTTTAATCTGCGTTTTAACGCGTAAACGCATAAAAACGACGAATTTTTTATTATTCTTTTTATTAATATTGCGTTCTATTTGAACGATTTCAACGATCTAAAAATGCTTGAAAATGCTATTTTAGCAAAACAGCACGTTTTGAGCTTTTAATCTGTCGTTTTCGTGAAACAGCATTAAAAAACGACGAATTTTTTATTATTCGTTTTTTAAAATTGCTTCTATTTGAACGATTTCAACGATCTAAAATGCTTGAAAATGCTTATTTACAAAAACGCAAGTTTTGAAGCTTTAATCTGCGTTTAACGTGTAAAACAGCATAAAACGACGAAATTTTATTATTCGTTTATTAATATTGAGTCTAATTTGAACGATTTCAACGATCAAAATGCTTGAAAATGCTTATTTTAGCAAAACAGTTCACTTTTGAGCTTTATTGATGCGTTTAACGGTAAAAAGCTTGAAAACGACTAATTTTTATTACTTCGTTTTTATTTATTGCGTCTATTTGAACGTATTTCAACGATCAAAAATGCTTTGAAAATGTTTATTTTTAGCAAAACAGCACTTTTGAGTTTTAATTGCGTTTTAACGCGTAAAACAGCATAAAACGACGAATTTTTTATTATTCGTTTTTAATATTGTCTATTTGAAACGATTTTCAATGATCTATAATGCTTGAAAATGTATTTTGAAAACAGACGTTTTGAGCATCAATCTGCGTTTAACCGTAAAACAGCTAAAACGACGTAAATTTTTATTATTTGTTTTGTAATATTGCTCTATTTGAACGATTTCACGATCTAATCTTGAAATGCTTTTTTAGAAAACAGCACGTTTTGAGCTTAAACTGCGTTTTAACGCTAAAACAAGCATTAAAACTACGATTTTTATAATTGCTTTTATTTAATATTGCGTCTATTTGAACGATTTCAACGATCTAAAAAATGCTTGAAAATGCTTATTTTAGCAAAACAGCACGTTTTGAGCTTTTAATCAGCGTTTTAACTTAAACAGCATAAAAACGACGAAATTTTTATTATTCGTTTTTATTAATATTGCGTTTTATTTGAACGATTTCAACGATCGAAAATGCTTGAAAATGCTTATTTTAGCAAAACAGCAGTTTTGAGTTTAATCTGCGTTTTAACGCTAAAACAGCATAAAAACGACGAAATTTTTATAATTCGTTTTTATTAATATTGCTTCTATTTGAACGATTTCAACGATCTAAAATGCTTGAAAATGCTTATTTTAGCAAAACAGCTCGTTTTGAGCTTTAATCAGCGTTTTAACGCGTAAAACAGCATAGGGCGAAATTTTATTATTCGTTTTTATTAATATTGCGTCTATTTGAACGATTTCAACGATCTAAAATGCTTGAAAATGCTTATTTTAGCAAAACATACGTTTTGAGCTTTAATCTGCGTTTTAACCGTAAAACAGCATAAAAACGACGAATTTTATTATTCGTTTTTATTAATATTGCTTCTATTTGAACGATTTCAACGATCTAAAATGCTTGAAAATGCTTATTTTAGCAAAACAACGTTTTTTAGCTTTAATCTGCGTTTTAACGCGTAAAACAGCATAAAACGACGAAACTTTTATTATTCGTTTTATTAATATTGCGTCTACTTGAACGATTTCAACGATCTAAAGCTTGAAAATCTTATTTTAGCAAAACAGCAGTTTTGAGCTTTTATTCTGCGTTTTAACGCGTAAAACAGCATAAAAACGACGAATTTTTTATTATTCGTTTTATTAATATTGCTTCAATTTGAACGATTTCAACGATCTAAAAATGCTTGAAAATGCTTATTTTAGCAAAACAGCACGTTTTGAGCTTTAATCTGCAGTTTTAACGCGTAAAACAACATAAAACGACGAATTTTTATTATTCGTTTTTATTAATATTGCGTCTATTTGAACGATTTCAACGATCTAAAATGCTTGAAAATGCTTATTTTAGCAAAACAGACGTTTTGAGCTTTTAATCTGCGTTTTAACGCGCTAAAACAGCATAAAATGACGATTTTTTTATTCGTTTTTATTAATATTGCTTCATTTAAACGATTTCAACGATCTAAAATGCTTGAAAATGCTTATTTTAGCAAAACAGTATTTTGAGTTTTAATCTGCGTTTTTAACGCGTAAAACAGCATAAAAACGACGAAATTTTTATTATTCGTTTTTATTAATATTGCTTCTATTTGAACGATTTCAACGATCTAAAATGCTTGAAAATGCTTATTTTAGCAAAACAGCATGTTTTGAGCTTTATTCTGCGTTTTAACGCGTAAAACAGCATAAAAAACGACGAAATTGTTTATTATTCGTTTTTATTTTATTGCGTCTACTTGAACGATTTCAACGATCTAAAATGCTAAAGCTTATTTTAGCAAAACAGCACGTTTTGAGTTTAATCTGCGTTTTAACGCGTAAAACAGCATTAAAAACGACGAATTTTTTATTATTCGTTTTATTAATTTGCTTCTATTTGAACGATCAATGATCTAAAACGCTGAAAATGTTTATTTTGTCAAAACAGCACGTTTTGAGCTTAAATCTGCGTTTAATGCTAAAAGCATTAAAAACGACGAAATTTTTATTATTCGTTTTTATTAATATGCTTCTATTTGAATGATTTCAAAAGATCTAAAATGCTTGAAAATGCTTATTTTAGCAAAACAGCACGTTTTGAGCTTTAATCTGCGTTTTTTAAAGCGTAAAACAGCATAAAACGACGAATTTTATTATTCGTTTTTATTAATATTGCTTCTATTTGAACGATTTCAACGATCTAAAATGCTTGAAAATGCTTATTTTAGAAAACAGCACGTTTTGATTTTAATCTGCGTTTTAACGCGTAAAACAGCATAAAACGACGAAACTTTTATTATTCGTTTTTATTAATATTTCGTCTATTTGAACGATTTCAACGATCTAAAATGCTTGAAAATGCTTATTTTAGCAAAACAGCACGTTTGAGTTTTAATCTGCGTTTTAACGCGTAAAACAGCATAAAAACGACGAAATTTTTATTATTCGTTTTTATTAATATTGCTTCTATTTGAACGATTTCAACGATCTAAAAATGCTTGAAAATGCTTATTTTAGACAAAACAGCACGTTTTGAACTTTAATCTGCGTTTTAACGCGTAAAACAGCATAAAACGACGAATTTTTATTATTCGTTTTTATTAATATTGCGTCTATTTGAACGATTTCAACGATCTAAAATGCTTGAAAATGCTTATTTTAGCAAAACAGCACGTTTTGAGCTTTAATCAGCGTTTAACGCGTAAAACAGCATAAAAAGGACGAAATTTTTATTATTCGTTTTATTAATATTGCGTCTATTTGAACGATTTCAACGATCTAAAATGCTTGAAAATGCTTATTTTAGCAAAACAGCACGTTTTGAGCTTTAATCTGCGTTTTAACGCGTAAAACAGCATAAAAACGACGAATTTTATTATTCGTTTTTATTAATATTGCTTCTATTTGAACGATTTCAACGATCTAAAATGCTTGAAAATGCTTATTTTAGCAAAACAGCACGTTTTGAGCTTTAATTTGCGTTTTAACGCGTAAAACAGAAAAACGACGAAACTTTTATTATTCGTTTTTATTAATATTGCTTCTATTTGAATGATTTCAACGATCTAAAAATGCTTGAAAATGCTTATTTTAGCAAAACAGCACGTTTTGAGCTTTAATCTGCGTTTTAACGCGTAAAACAGCATAAAACGACGAAATTTTTATTATTCGTTTTTATTAATATTGCTTTATTTGAACGATTTCAACGATCTAAAATGCTTGAAAATGCTTATTTTAGCAAACAGCACGTTTTGAACTTTAATCTGCGTTTTAACGCGTAAAACAGCATAAAAACGACGAATTTTTATTATTCGTTTTTATTAATATGCGTCTATTTGAACGATTTCAACGATCTAAAATGCTTGAAAATGCTTATTTTAGCAAAACAGCACGTTTTGAGCTTTAATCGCGTTTTAACGCGTAAAACAGCATAAAAAGGACGAAATTTTTATTATTCGTTTTTATTAATATTGCGTCTATTTGAACGATTTCAACGATCTAAAATGCTTGAAAATGCTTTATTTTAGCAAAACAGCACGTTTTGAGTTTTAATCTGCGTTTAACGCGTAAAACAGCATAAAAACGACGAATTTTTATTATTCGTTTTTATTAATATTGCTTCTATTTGAACGATTTCAACGATCTAAAATGCTTGAAAAATGCTTATTTTAGCAAAACAGCACGTTTTGAGCTTTAATCTGCGTTTAACGTAAAACAGCATAAAAACGACGAAATTTTTATTATTTTTTTTTTAATATTCTTTTTGAAGATTTCGATCTAAAAGCTTGAAAATGCTTTTTTAGCAAAACAGCACGTTTTGAGTTTTAATCTGCGTTTTAAGCGTAAAACAGCATAAAACGAAATTTTTATTATTGTTTTATTAATTTATTACTATTGAACGATTTAACGTATCTAAAATGCTTGAAAACTTTTTGGAAAACATTTGAGTTTTAAGCTTAATGCGTTTTAACGGTAAAACAATAAAAACTTTATTATTTTTTTATTATATTGTTTATTTAAATGCTTCATTTCAAATGCTTTAACTATTTTAATGCTTAAAAGCGTTTTAAAACAGATTTGCGTTTTAACTGACTTTAACGCGTAAATCTATTCAAACGAAATTTATTTATTTTTAATTTAATTTCAACATTAATGCTTAAATGTTTTAACGAAAAAATGCAGTTTTAAGTTATTCGTTTTAAACTAACAGCTTAACGTATTTTTTTTTTAACGCTTAAAACTATTAAAATTTGAACGATTTTAGATCTAAAATGTTTAAAATTTGTTTTAATTTGAAAACGATTTAATTATCTAGTTTTAAATGCTTATTTAGAAAACACATTTTTTGTTTTTTAATCTTTTATATTAACATTTCAACGATTCAAAATTTAAAATACTTATTTTAAAACACGTTTTGACTTTATCGTTTTTATCAACGATTAAAAATGCATTAAAATGCTTTTTTAAAACAGCACGTTTTGAGTTTAATTGCAGTTTAAACGTAAAACTAAAAACGACGAACTTTTATTATTGTTTTTAATATTGCTTTTAATGGAACGATTTCAACGATCTAAAATGCTTGAAAATTTTATTTTTATAAACATGCTCATTTTGAGTTTAACTGGTTTTAAGCTGAAAAATATTTAGCAAAAGACGATTTTAATTTTAATTTCGTTTTACGTAAAACTGGTCTATTAAACGATTTTAATGATTCTTTAATGCTTAAATTGCGTTTTTGAACGATTTAAAGCAAAATCTTTGAGAAATATTTTTTAAAACAGCACGTTTAAACATCTAAACTTTAACGCGTAAAGCATTATAAACGATTTTTTATATTCTTTTTGAAATATTCAACGTTCTAATTGCAACATCATTATCTAAAATTACAGCACGTTTTGATTTAACTGCTTCGTTTTGCGTAAAACGCATAAAACGCGAAACTTTTATTATTCGTTTTATTTATTCGTCTTATTTAAATTTCAACGATCTAAAATGCTTGAAAATGCTTATTTTAGCAAAACAGCATGTTTTGAGCTTAATCTGCGTTTTAACGCGTAAAACAGCATAAAAAGACGATTTTTAATATTCGTTTTTATTAATTGCTTTAATTTAAAAGATTTCAACGATCTAAAAGTTGAAAATGCTTATTTTAGCAAAAAAGCACGTTTTAGTTTAATCTGCGTTTTAACGCAAACAGCATAAAAAACGACGAAATTTTATTATTCGTTTTTATTAATATTGCTTTTATTTGAACGATTTCAACGATCTAAAATGCTTTTAAAAATGCTTATTTTAGCAAAAACAGCACGTTTTGAGCTTTTAATCTGCGTTTTAACGCGCGAAACAGCATAAAAACGACGAATTTTTTATTATTCGTTTTTATTAATATTGCTTCTATTTGAACGATTTCAACGATCTAAAATGCTTGAAAATGCTTATTTTAGCAAAAAAAGCAGTTTTGAGTTTTAATCGCGTTTTAACGCGTAAAAAAAGCATAAAAACGACGAAATTTTTATTATTCGTTTTATTAATATTGCTTATTTGAACGATTTCAACGATCTAAAAATGCTTGAAAATGCTTATTTTGCAAAACGAGTTTTGGTTTTAATCTGGGGTTTTAACGCGTAAAACAGCATAAAACGACGAATTTTTATTATTCGTTTTTATTAATATTGTTTTATTTAAGATTTCAACGATCTAAAAGCTTGAAAATGCTATTTTAGCAAAACAGCGTTTTGAGCATCGCGTTTTAACGCTAAAAAAAGCATAAAAACGACGAATTTTTTATTCGTTTTTATAATATTGCTTATTGAACGATTTCAACGATCTAAAATGCTTGAAAATGCTTATTTTAGCAAAACAGCACGTTTTGAGTTTAATCTGCTTTTAACGCGAAAACGCATAAAACGACGAATTTTTATTATTCCTTTTTTTTTTTCGTTTATTTGAACGATTTCAACGATCTAAAAAAAGCTTGAAAATGCTTATTTTGTAGCAAAATTTTAATCTGCGTTTTAACGTAAAACAGCATAAAACGACAATTTTTTATTATTCGTTTTTTATTAATATTTAACTATTTGAACGATTTCAACGATCTAAAATGCTTGAAAATGCTTATTTTAGCAAAACAGCACGTTTGAGCTTTAATCTATGTTTGACGCGTAAAACAGCATAAAAACGACGAAATTTTTATTATTCGTTTTTATTAATATTGCTTTGCGTCTATTTGAACGATTTCAACGATCTAAAATGCTTTGAAAATGCTTATTTACAGCAAAACAGCACGTTTTTGAGCTTTTAATCTGCGTTTTAACGCGTAAAACAGCAACGTAAAACGACGAATTTTTTATTATTCGTTTTTATTAATATTTGCTTCTATTTGAACGATTTCAACGATCTAAAATCTTGAAAATGCTTATTTTAGCAAACAGCACGTTTGAGCTTTAATCTGCGTTTTAACGCGTAAAACAGCATAAAACGACGAAACTTTTATTATTCGTTTTTGTTAATATTGCATTTCTTTGAACGATTTCAACGATCTAAAATGCTTGAAGAGCATTTTAGCAAAACAGCACGTTTTGAGCTTTGTCTGCGTTTTAACGCGTAAAGGCAGCATAAAAACGACGAATTTTTTTATTATTCGTTTTATATTAATGTTAGCTTCTATTTGAACGATTTCAACGACCAAAATGCTTGAAATGCTTATTTTTAGCAAAAACAGCACGTTTTGAGCTTTAATTTTACGTTTTAACGTAAAACAGCATAAAACGACGAAGCACATTATTCGTTTTTATTAATATTGCATCTATTTGAACGATTTCAACGATCTAAAATGGCGAAAATGCTTATTTTAGCAAAACGGCACGTTTTGAGCTTTATTCTGCGGGAGCAACGCGTAAAACAACATAAAACGACGAATTTACATTATTCGTTTTTATTAATATTGCTTTAATTTGAACGATTCAACGATCTAAAATGCTTGAAAATGCTTGTTACAGCAAAACAGCACACGTTTTAGCTTTAATCTGCGTTTTGTAACGCGTAAACAGCATAAAACGACGAAATTTTTATTGATATTTTAATATTGCGTCTGTTGAACGATTTCAACGATCTAAAATGCTTTGAAAATGCTTATTTTAGCAAAACAGCACGTTTTGAGCTTTAATCTGCGTTTTAACGCGTAAAACGGCATAAAAATGACGATTTTTTTTTATTATTCGTTTTTATTAATGTGCTTCTATTTAAACGATTTCAACGATCTAAAATGCTTGAAAATGCTTATTTTAGCAAAACAGCACGTTTTTGAGCTTTAATCTGCGTTTTAACGCGTAAAACAGCATAAAACGACGAAATTTTTATTATTCGTTTTTTTTATTAATATTTGCTTCTATTTGAACGATTTCAACGATCAAAATGCTTTGAAAATGCTTATTTTAGCAAAACAGCAGCACGTTTGAAGGCTTTTAATCTGCGTTTTAACGCGTAAGAGCAACATAAGAACGACGAATTTTTATTATTCGTTTTTATTAATATTGCATCTTGAAAAGAACGATTTCAGCGATCAAAATGCTTGAAAATGCTTATTTTAGCAAAACAGCATATTTTGAGCTTTAATCAGCGCGTTTAGCGCGTAAAACAGCATAAAACGACAGGGTACATTATTCGTTTTTTTATTAATATTTGCGTCTATTTGAACGATTTCAGCGATCACAAAATGGCGAAAATGCTTATTTTTAGCAAACAGCACGTTTGAAGCTTTTAATCTGCGTTTTTAACACGTAAAACAGCATAAAACGACGAATTCACATTATTCGTTTTTTTTTTATTAATATTGGGTTTCTATTTGAACGATTTCAACGATCACAAATGCTTGAAAATGCTTATTTTAGCAAAACAGCACGTTTGAGCTTTATTCTGCGTTTTAACGCGTAAAACAGCATAAAACGACGAATTTTTATTATTCGTTTTTATTAATATTGCTTTAATTTGAACGATTTCAACGATCTAAAATGCTTGAAAATGCTTATTTTAGCAAAACAGCACGTTTGAGCACAATCTGCGTTTAACGCGTAAAACAACATAAAAACGATAAATTTTTATTATTCCTTTTTTTCTTTTATTGCGTTGAACGATTTCAACGATCTAAAAAATGCTTGAAAATGCTTATTTTAGCAAAACAACACGTTTACCCCAGGCTTTAATCTGCACGTTTAACGCGTAAACAGCATAAAAAGCTTGACGAATTTTTATTATTCGTTTTGCATTGTATTGCTTCTATTTGAACGATTTCCAGCGTCTATAATGCTTAGAAAATGCTTATTTTAGCAAAACAGCACGTTTTGAGCTTTAATCTGTGTTTGACGCGTAAAACAGCATAAAACGACGAAATTTTTATTATTCGTTTTTATTAATATGCGTGTATTTGAACGATTTCAACGATCTAAAATGCTTGAAAATGCTTATTTTATAAAACAGCACGTTTTGAGCTTTTAATCTGCGTTTTAACGCGTAAAACAGCATAAAACGACGAATTTTTATTATTCGTTTTTATTAATATTGCTTCTATTTGAACGATTTCAACGATCTAAAATGCTTGAAAATGCTTATTTTAGCAAAACGAAGCGCGTTTGGTAATCTGCGTTTTAACGCGTAGAGCAACATAAAACGACGAATTTTTTATTCATTCGTTTTTATTAATATTAGCCTATATTTGAACGATTTCAACGATCGAAAATGCTTGAAAATGCTTATTTTAGCAAAACAGCGCACGTTTTGAGCTTTAATCTGCGTTTTTAACGCGTAGCGGCATAAAAACGACGAATTTTTTTATTATTCGTTTTTTATTAATATTGCTATTTGAACGATTTCAACGTTCTAAAATGCTTGAAAATGCTTATTTTAGCAAAACAGCACGTTTTGAGCTTTAATCTGCACTAACGCGTAAAACAGCATAAAAATGACAGAATTTTTATTATTCGTTTTTTATTAATATTGCTTCTATTTAAACGATTTCAACGATCTAAAATGCTTGAAAATGCTTATTTTAGCAAAACAGCACGTTTTGAAGGCTTTAATCTGCGTTTAACGCGTAAAACAGCATAAAACGACGGGAATTTTATTATTCGTTTTATTAATATTGTGCTTCTATTTGAACGATTTCAACGATCTAAATGCTTGAAAATGCTTATTTTAGCAAAACAGCACGTTTGAGCTTTAATCTGCGTTTTAGCGCGTAAAACATCATAAAAACGATAAGATTTTTATTATTCGTTTTTTATTAATATTGCGTCTATTGTTGAACGATTTCAACGATCTAAAAATGCTTGAAAATGCTTACGGCCGCCAAAACAGCACGTTTTGAGCTTTAATCAGCGTTTTAGCGCGTAAGAGCAGCATAAAAGGCTTGACGAAATTTTTTATTATTCGTTTTTTATTAATATTGCGTCTATTTGAACGATTTCCAACGATCTAAAATGCTTGAAAATGCTTATTTTAGCAAAACAGCACGAGCTTTAATCTGCGTTTTCACGCGTAAAACAGCATATAAAACAACGAATTTTTATTATTCGTTTTTATTAATATTGCTTCTATTTGAACGATTTCAACGATCTAAAGTAGCACGAAAGTACTTATTTTAACAAAACAGCACGTTTTGAGCTTTAATCTGCGTTTTAACTCGTAAACAGCATAAAACGATAAATTTTTATTATTCGTTTTATTATGTGCTTCTATTTGAACGATTTCAGCGATCTAAAAATGCTTGAAAACGCTTATTTTAGCAAAACAGCACGTTTTACAGGCTTTATCTGCGTTTTAACGCGTAAAACAGCATAAAACGACGAATTTTTTATTCGTTTTATTAATATTGCACGTCTATTTTGAACGATTTCAACGTCTAAATGCTTGAAAATTAGCATTATAGCAAACAGCACGTTTTTTGGCGCAATCTTGCGTTTTAACGCGTAAAACAACATAAAACATTGACAGAGAATTTTTATTATTCGTTTTTATTAATATTGCGATCTATTTGAACGATTTCAACGATCACCGTGCTTGAAAATGCTTATTTAAGCAAAACAGCACCGTTTTGAGCTTTAATCTGCGTTTAACGCGTAAACAGCCTAAAAACGACGAAATTTTTATTATTCGTTTTTTTTAATAATATTGCACGTCTATTTGAACGATTTCAACGATCTAAAATGCTTGAAAATACTTATTTTAGCAAAACAGCAGCACGTTTGAAGCTTTTAATCTGCGGGTTTTGGCGCGCGTAAAACAGCATAAAACGACGAATTTTTATTATTCGTTTTTTTTCATTAATATTAGTTCCTATTTGAACGATTTCAACGATCAAAATGCTTGAAAATGCTTATTTTAACAAAACAGCACGTTTTGAGCTTTTATTCTGCGTTTTAACGTAAACAGCATAAGAAACGACGAATTTACTTTATTATTGTTTTTTTTATTAATATTGCTTTAATTTGAACGATTTCAACGATCTAAAAATGCTTGAAAATGCTTATTTTAGCAAAACAGCACGTTTGAGCTTTTAATCTGCGTTTTAACGCGTAAAACAGCATAAAACGACGAAATTTTATTATTCCTTTTTTTCTTTTTATTGCGTTTTATTTGAACGATTTCCAGCGATCTAAATGCTTGAAAATGCTTATTTTTAGCAAAACAGCACGTTTGAGCTTTTAATCTGCGTTTTAACGCGTAAAACAACATAAAAACGACGAATTTTTATTATTCGTTTTTATTAATATTACTTCTATTTGAACGATTTCAACGATCTAAAATGAAAATGCTTATTTTAGCAGGCAGCACGTTTTGGAAAGCAATCTGTGTTTTGACGCGTAAAACAGCATAAAAACGACGAAAATTTTTATTATTCGTTTTTTATTAATATTGCGTCTATTTGAACGATTTCAACGATCTAAAATGCTTGAAAATGCTTATTTTAGCAAAACAGCACGTTTTCGAGCTTTTAATCTGCGTTTTAACGCGTAAAACAGCATAAAAAGTTTGACGAATTTTTTATTATTCGTTTTTTATTAATGGTAACTTCTATTTGAACGATTTCAGCTTGATCACAAAATGCTTGAAAATGCTTATTTTAGCAAAACAGCACGTTTTGAGGCGCTGTCTGCGTTTTAACGTAAAACAACATAAAACGACGAATTTTTATTATTCGTTTTTATTAATATTGCTTCTATTTGAACGATTTCAACGATCGAAAATGCTTGAAAATGCTTATTTTATAAAACAGCACGTTTTGAGCTTTAATCTGCGTTTTAACGCGTAAGCAGCATAAAACGACGGTACTTATTATTCGTTTTTACATTAATATTGCTTCTATTTGAACGATTTCAACGATCTAAAATGCTTGAAAATGCTTATTTTAGCAAAACAGCACGTTTTGAGCTTTAATCTGCGTTTTAACGCGTAAAACAACATAAAATGACAATTTTTATTATTCATTTTATTAATATTGCTTCTATTTAAACATTGATTTCAACGATCTAAATCTTGAAAATGCTTATTTTAGCAGCAAAACAGCACGTTTTTGAGCTTTTGATACTGCGTTTTTAACGCGTAAACAGCATAAAACGACAGGAATTTTATTCACGTTTTATTAATATTGCTTCTATTTGAACGATTTCAACGATCTAAAATGCTTGAAAATGCTTATTTTAGCAGCAAAACAGCTACGTTTTGAGCTTTAATCTACGTTTAGCGCGTAAAACATCATATAAAACGATGAATTTTATTATTCGTTTTTATTAATAATGCGTCTATTTGAACGATTTCAACGTCTAAAATGCTTGAAAATGCTTATTTTAGCAAAACAGCGCGTTTTTGAGCTTTTAATCAGCGTTTAACGCGTAAAGGCAAGCATAAAAACGACAGAATTTTTTGGCCGTGGTTTTTTGTTAATATTGCACGTCTATTTGAACGATTTCAACGATCACCGGAAATGCGCGAAAATGCTTATTTTAGCAAAACAGCGTTTTTGAGCTTTTAATCTGCGCGTTTTAACGCGTAAAACAGCAAAACGACGGGTACATTATTCGTTTTTTTATTAATATTTGCTTCTATTTGAACGATTTCAACGATCTAAAATGCTTGAAAATGCTTATTTTAACAAAACAGCACGTTTTTGAGCTTTTAATCTGCGTTTAACTCGTAAACAGCATAAAACGACAAATTTTTACATTATTCGTTTTTATTAATATTGCTATTTGAACGATTTCAACTTGATCACAAAATGCTTGAAAACGACATTTTTAGCATAAAACAGCACGTTTTTGAGCTTTAATCTGCACGTTTAACGCGTAAACAACATAAAACGGCAGATTTTTTATTATTCGTTTTTTATTAATATTGCGTCTATTTGAACATTTCCAACGATCTAAAATGCCCGAAAATGCTTGGCGCAGCAAAACAGCGCGTTTTTAGCGCAATGCTGCGTTTTAACGCGTAAAACAACAAAACGAAAATTTTATTAATTCGTTTTTATTACAATATTGCGTCTATTTGAAAGAACGATTTCAACGATCTAAAATGCTTGAAAACGCTTATTTTAGCAGCAAAACAGCGTTTTGAAGGCTTTAATCTGCGTTTTAACGCGTAAAAGGCGCAACCTAAAAACGACGAAATTTTTGCATTATTCTCGTTTTTAATAATATTGCGTCTGTTGGGCGGTTTTGCAGCTTGATCTAAAATGCTTGAAAATGTATTTTAGCAAAACAGCACGTTTGAAGCTTTAATCACCGCGTTTTAACGCGTACCAGCATAAAACGACGAATTTTTTTATTATTCGTTTTTTTATTAATATTAGTTCTATTTGAACGATTTCAACGATCTAAAATGCTTGAAAAATGTATTTTAGCAAAACGGCACGTTTTGAGCTTTTATTCTGCGTTTTAACTTGCGTAAAACAGCAAAAAACGACGAATTTTTTATTATT
This sequence comes from Dalotia coriaria, assembly GCF_025399875.1. Lineage (NCBI taxonomy): Eukaryota > Metazoa > Arthropoda > Insecta > Coleoptera > Staphylinidae > Dalotia > Dalotia coriaria. The sequence goes on from NW_027045874.1 coordinate 40,299, forward strand.
CGTTTTTATTAATATTTCTTTAATTTGAACGATTTCGGCGAATACAAATGCTTGAAAAATGCTTATTTTTATAAAACAGCATTTGAGCTTTCGTCACCGTTTTAACGCGTAAAACAGCACATAAAAACGACGAATTTTTTATTATTCATTTTTTTTTATTAATATTGCTTCTATTTGAACGATTTCAACGATCTAAAATGCTTGAAAATGCTTATTTTAACAAAACAGCACGTTTTGAGCTTTAATCTGCGTTTTTAACTCGTAAAACAACATAAAAACGACAAATTTTTTATTATTCGTTTTTATTATGTAGCTTCTATTTGAACGATTTCCGGCGATCTAAAATGCTTGAAAACGCTTATTTTTTAGCAAAACAGCACGTTTGAGCTTTTACGTCTGCGTTTTAACGCGTAAAACAGCATAAAAACGACGAATTTTTGGTATTCGTTTTTATTAATATTTGTCTATTTGAACGATTTCCAGCGATCACAAAATGGCGAAAATGCTTATTTTAGCAAAACAGCGTTTTTGCTTTAATCTGCGTTTTAACGCGTGAAACAGCATAAAACGACGAAATTTTTTATTATTCGTTTTTATTAATATTGCGCGTCTATTTGAACGGTTCAAGCGATCTAAAATGCTTGAAAATGCTTATTTTAGCAGCGACGGCACGTTTGGAAAGCAATCTGCGGGCAACGCGTAAAACGCAATAAAACGACGAAATTTTTATTATTCGTTTTTAATAATATTGCGTCTATTTGAACGATTTCAACGATCTAAAAATGCTTGAAAATGCTTATTTAGCAAAACAGCACGTTTGAAGCTTAATCTGCGTTTTAACGCGTAAAACAGCATAAAACGACGAATTTTTTATTGGCTGGTTTTATTATGTGGTTACTATTTGAACATTTCAACGATCTAAAATGCTTGAAAATGCTTATTTTAGCAAAACAGCACGTTTTGAGCTTTTATTCTGCGTTTTAACGCGTAAAACAGCGCGCCAAAACGACGGGTACTTATTATTCGTTTTTTATTGTATTGCTTTAATTTGAACGGTTCAACGATCTAAAATGCTTGAAAATGCTTATTTTAGCAGCACGTTTTTGAGCTTTTAATCTGCGTTTTAACGCGTAAAACGGCAAAACGACGAATTTTTTATTATTCGTTTTTTTATTAATATTGCTTCTATTTGAACGATTCAGCGTGCAAATGCGAAAATCGCTGTGCAACAAAACAGCGTTTGAGCTTTTTAATCTGCGTTTTTAACTCGTAAAACAGCGCCAAAACGACAAATTTTTATTATTTGTTTTTTATTAATATTGCTATTTGAACGATTTCAACGATCTAAAATGCTTGAAAACGCTTATTTTAGCAAAACAGCGCGTTTTGAGGCTTTAATCTGCGTTTTAAACGTAAAACAGCATAAAACGACGAATTTTTATTATTCGTTTTTATTAATATTGCGTCTATTTGAACGGTTTCAGCGATCTAAAATGGCGAAAATACTTATTTTTAGCAAAACAGCACGTTTTTAGCTTTTAATCTGCGTTTTAACGCGTAAAACGCAACATAAAACGACGAAATTTTTATTATTCGTTTTTATTAATATTGCGTCTATTTAGCGGAACGATTTCAGCGGTCAAAATGCTTGAAAATGCTTATTTTATGCAAAACAGCACGTTTTGAGCTTTTGCAATCGCCGCGTTTTGATAAAACAATAAAACGACGAAATTTTTTATTACATTCGTTTTTTTAATAATATTGCGTCTATTTGGCAGGGCGTTTCCAGCGATCTAAAATGCTTGAAAATGCTTATTTTTAGCAAAACAGCACGTTTGGTAATCTGCGTTTTAACGCGTAAAACAACATAAAACGACAGATTTCTTATTATTCGTTTTTATTAATGGTTCTATTTGAACGATTTCAACGATCTAAAATGCTTGAAAATGCTTATTTTAGCAGCAAAACAGCACGATTTGAGCTTTATTCTGTTTAACTAAAACAACTTATAAAAACGACGAATTTTTTATTATTCGTTTTATTAATGTTAGCTTTTAATTTGAACGATTTCAACGATCTAAAATGCTTGAAAATGCTTATTTTAGCAAAACAGCACGTTTTTAGCTTTAATCTGCGTTTTTAAAGCGTAAAACAACCCTAAAAGACCCTTTTATTATTCGTTTTTTTTTAATATTCTTTTATTTAAAAGATTTCCCCGTCTAAAAAGCTTGAAAATGTTTTTTTTAGCAAAACGACGTTTTTAGCTTTAATCTCGTTTTTAACGCGTAAAACAAAAAAACGACGAAAATTTTTTTTATTCGTTTTTTTAATATTCTTTTATTTGGGCGTTTTCCCTCTAAAATGCTTTAAAATGCTTATTTTAGCAAAACAGCACGTTTGAAACTTTAATCTGCCCTTTTAACCCCGTAAAACCCGCATAAAACGGAAAGGGAATTTTTTTTTATTGTTTTTTTTTTAATTTGGTTTTTTTGAACGGTTTTAACGATTAAAATGCGAAAATCTTATTTTTGCCAAAAAGCGTTTTAGCTTTTTTTCTGCGTTTTAACGCGTAAAACAACATAAAACGACAAATTTTTTTTATTCGTTTTTTTTTAAATTTTTTAAATTTTAACGATTTCAAAAAGATCTAAAATGCTTGAAAATGCTTATTTTTGCAAAACCACGTTTTTAGCTTTAATCTGCGTTTTAACGCGTAAAACAACATAAAAGACAAAATTTTTTTTATTCCCTTTTTTTTAATATTGCTTTTTTTGAACGGGGTTTCAACGTCTAAAATGCGAAAATGCCTTTTTTGGGAAAACAGCGCGTTTTGGTTTAATCGCGTTTTAACCGTAAAACGGGAAAAACGGAAATTTTTTTTGTTTTTTATTAATATTTTCTTTTGAACGGTTTTAACCATCTAAAATGCTTGAAAACCCTTTTTTGGGAAAAACCCCGCACGTTTTTTAGCTTTAAAACCCCCCCTTTTAAAAGCTTTAAAAAACATAAAAACAAAAATTTTTTTTTTATTCGTTTTTTTTAATTTCTTTTATTTTTAACGGTTTTAACGATCCCAAAAAAGGGAAAATAAAATTTTAGCAAAACAGCACGTTTTTTGGGGTTTTTTTCAACCCCTTTTTAACCCTAAAAAGCATAAAAAAGACGAAATTTTTTATTCGTTTTTTTTTTAAAGGGGTTTTATTTGAACGTTTCAACGATCTAAAATGCTTGAAAAAGCTTATTTTAGCAAAAAAACGTTTTGAACAATCTGCCCTTTTAACGCGTAAACAACCCAAAACGACAAATTTTTTTTTTTTAATAATATTGCGTCTTTTGAACGGTTTTAAACGATTAAAATGCTTGAAAATCCTTTTTTTTGGGAAAACAAACCTTTTTAACTTTAATCTGCGTTTTTAAAGCGTAAAAAACCAAAGAAATTTTTTTATTCGTTTTTTATTAATAAACCCTATTTTAACGATTTCAACGGTCAAAATGCTTGAAAATGCTTATTTTAAAGAAAAAAGCACGTTTTTAGGGTTTAAAACTGGTTTTAACCCTAAAAACCGCCAAAAAGACAAAATTTTTATTATTCGTTTTTTTTTAAATTTTCGTCTATTTGAACGATTTCAACGATCAAAAAGCCCGAAAATGCTTAAATTTTAAACAAAACAGCACGTTTGAGCTTTTTTGGCCCTTTTAACCCTAAAACAGCATAAAAAGGCAAAATTTTTTTATTCGTTTTTTTTTTAATATTGCTTCCCATTTGAACGATTTCAACCATCAAAAAGCTTTAAAAAGGGGAAGCAAAAAAACCGTTTGAGCTTTTTAAACCGCGGTTTTCGCGTAAACAACATAAAACGACGAATTTTTTTTTTTATTCGTTTTTTTAATATTAGCTTCTTTTAACGGTTTCCCCCGATCGAAAAGCGAAAATGCTTTTTTTTACAAAACCCGCCCTTTTGACCAATTTTGCTTTTTTAAAGCGTAAAAAAGCCGGACGAAATTTTTTTTTATTCGTTTTTTTTTAATATTGCTTTTATTTAGACAAATTTTAACGATCTAAAATGCTTGAAAATGCCCTTAAAGCAAAACAGCCCTTTTTAAAACTTTAATCTGCGTTTTTAAAGCGTCAGCATAAAAAGACGGAAATTTTTTTTTTTCGTTTTTTTTTATTTGCCTTTATTTAAAAGATTTCAACAAACTAAAATGCTTGAAAATGCTTATTTTTGCAAAAAAGCACGTTTTGAAACTTTTCCCGCGTTTTAACGCGTAAAACGCCAAAAAAGACGAATTTTTTTTTATTCGTTTTTTATTAAAGTGCTT
>NW_027045875.1:0-44593 GCF_025399875.1 Dalotia coriaria
AAGCATTTTCAAGCATTTTAGATCGTTGAACCGTTCAAATAGAAGCTATATTAATAAAAACGAATAACAAAAAATTCGTCGTTTTATGTTGTTTTACGCGTTAAAACGCAGATTAAAGCTCAAACGTGCTGTTTCGCTAAAATAAGCATTTTCAAGCATTTTAGATCGTTGGAAATTGTTCAAATAGACGCAATAAAAATAAAAAACGAATAATGTACCTCGTCGTTTTTATGCTGTTTTACGCGTTAAAAATGCAGAATAAAGCCTAAAACGTGCTGTTTTGCTAAAATAAGCATTTTCAAGCATTTTAGATCGTTGAACCGTTCAAATAGACGCAATATTAATAAAAAACGAATAATAAAAATTTCGTCGTTTTTATGCTGTTTTACGTTAAAACGTAGCAGATTAAAGCTCAAACGTGCTGTTTTGCTAAAATAAGCATTTCTCAAGCATTTTAGACGTTGAAATCGTTCAAATAGCTACACATTAATAAAAAAACGAATAATAAAAAATTCGTCGTTTTTATGCTGTTTTACGCGTTAAAAACGCAGATTAAAGCTCAAAACGTGCTGTTTTGCTAAAAATAAGCATTTTCAAGCATTTTAGATCATCGCTGAAATCATTCAAATAGAAGCTAAATATTAATAAAAACGAATAATAAAAAATTCGTCGTTTTATGCTGCTCTTTACGTTAAACGCAGATTAAAGCTCAAAACGTGCTGTTTTGCTAAAAATAATTACTTTTCAAGCATTTTTAGATCGTTGAAATCGTTCAAATAGAAGCATACACTAAAAACGAATAATAAAAAATCTGTCGTTTTATAAGCTGTTTTACGCGTTAAATCCAGATTAAAAGCTCAAAACGTGCTGTTTTGCTAAAATAAGCATTTTCAAGCATTTTAGATCGTTGAAATCGTTCAAATAGGCTAAATATTAATAAAACACGAAAATAAAAATTCGTCGTTTTTATGCTGTTTACGCGTTAAAACGCAGATTAAAGCTCAAACGTGCTGTTTTGCTAAAATAAGCATTTTCTAAAGCATTTTAGATCGTTGAAATCGTTCAAATAGAAGCAATATTAATAAAAACGAATAATAAAAAATTCGTCGTTTTATGTTGTTTTACGCGTTAAAACGCAGATTAAAGCTCAAAACGTACTGTTTTGCTAAAATAAGCATTTTCAAGCATTTTAGATCGTTGAAATCGTCTCTTTTCAAATAGCCAATATTAATAAAAAAAAAACGTGAATAATAAAAATCTGTCGTTTTTATGCTGTTTTACGCGTTAAAAACGCAGATTAAAGCTCAAAACGTGCTGTTTTGCAAAAATAAGCAGCTCAAGCATTTTAGATCGTTGAAATCGTTCAAATAGACGCAATAAAAATAAAAACGAATAATAAAATTGTCGTGTTTATGCTGTTTTACGTGTTAAAACGCAGAATAAAGCTCAAACGTGCTGTTTTGCTAAAATAAGCATTTTCAAGCATTTAGATCGTTGAAATCGTCTAAATAGACGCAATATTACTAAAAAACGAATAATGTACCTCGTCGTTTTTATGTTGTTTTACGCGTTAAAACGCAGATTAAAGCTCAAAACGTGCTGTTTTGCTAAAAATAAGCATTTTCAAGCATTTAGATCGTTGAAATCTCGTTCAAATAGAAGCAATATTAATAAAAACGAATAATAAAAAATTCGTCGTTTTTATGTTTTTACGCGTTAAAAAATGCTAGATTAAAGCTCAAAACGTGCTGTTTTGCTAAAATAATCATTTTCAAGCATTTTGTGATCGTTGAACCGTTCAAATAGACGCACATTAATAAAAAACGAATAATAAAAATCTGTCGTTTTTATAAGGTTTTTACGCGTTAAAACGCGGAATAAAGCTCAAACGTGCTGTTTTGCTAAAATAAGCATTTTCAAGCATTTTAGATCGTTGAAATCGTTCAACAGAAGCAATATTAATAAAACGAATAATAAAAATTCGTCGTTTTATGCTGCTTTTGCGTTAAAACGCAGATTGTGCTCAAAGCGTGCTGTTTTGCTAAAATAAGAATTTTCAAGCATTTTAGATCGTTGAAATCGTTCAAATAGACGCAATATTAATAAAAAACGAATAATAAAAAATTCGTGGCGTTGTTTACGCGTTAAAACGCAGATTAAAGCTCAAACGTGCTGTCGGCTAAAATGAGCATTTTAAGCGTTTTGTATCGCTGAAATCGTTCAACAGAAGCACATTAATAAAAAACGAATAATAAAAAATTGTCGTTTTTATGTTGTTTACGTTAAAACGCAGATTAAAGCTCAAACGTGCTGTTTTGCTAAATAAGCATTTTCAAGCATTTTAGATCGTTGAAATCGTTCAAATAGAAGCTTGGCCATTAATAAAAACGAATAATAAAAAAATTCGTCGTTTTTATGCTGTTTTACGCCTTAAAACGCAGATTAAAACTCAAAACGTGCTGGATTTGCTAAAATAAGCATTTTCAAGCATTTTAGGATCGTTGAAATCGTTCAAATAGACGCAATATTAATAAAAAACGGATAATAAAATTTCGTCGTTTTATGCTGCTTTACGCGTTAAAACGCAGAATAAAGCTCAAACGTGCTGCTCGCTAAAATAAGCATTTCAAGCATTTTAGATCGTTGAAATCGTTCAAATAGAAGTAATATTAATAAAAACGAATAATAAAAATTCGTCGTTTTTATGCTGTTTACGCGCTAGAACGCAGATTAAAGCTCAAAACGTGCTGTTTTGCTAAAATAAGCATTTTCTACATTTTTAGATCGTTGAACCGTTCAAATAGACGCAATATTAATAAAAAAACGAATAATAAAAAACTTCGTCGTTTTTTTTGCTGTTTTACGCGTTAAAACGCAGATTAAAGCTCAAACGTTACGGCTAAAATAAGCATTTTCGCTAATTTTAGGTCGTTGAAATCGTTCAAATAGGAAGCAATATTAATAAAAACGAATAATAAAATTTCGTCGTTTTTATGTTGCTTTACGCGTTAAAACGCAGATTAAGCTCAAACGTGCTGTTTTATAAAATAAGCAATTTCAAGCATTTTTGTGATCGCTGAAATCGTTTAAATAGAAGCTAAATATTAATAAAAACGAATAATAAAAACTCGTCATGGTTCTGTTTTACGCGTTAAACGCAGATTAAAGCTCAAAACATGCTGTTTTGCTAAAATAAGCATTTTCAAGCATTTTAGATCGTTGAAATCGTTCAAATAGACGCAATATTAATAAAAAACGAATAATAAAATTTCGTCGTTTTATGCGCTGTTTTACGCGTTAAACGCGGAATAAAGCTCAAAACGTGCTGTTTTGCTAAAATAAGCATTTTCAAGCATTTTAGATCGTTGAAACGTTCCAAATAGAAGCAATATTAATAAAACGAATAATAAAAATTCGTCGTTTTATGCTGTTTTACGCGTTAAAACGCAGATTAAAAGCTCAAAGCGTGCTGTTTTGGCAAAATAAGAATTTTCGCTACTTTTAGATCGTTGAAATCGTTTAAATAGACGCAATATTAATAAAAACGAATAATAAAAATCTGTCGTTTTATGCTGTTTTACGCGTTAAAACGCAGATTGGGCTCAAAACGTGCTGTTTTGCTAAAATAAGCATTTTCAAGCATTTTAGATCGTTGAAATCCGTTCAAATAGAAGCAATATTAATAAAAACGAATAATAAAATTTCGTCGTTTTATGTTGTTTACGCGTTAAAACGCAGAATAAAGCTCAAAACGTGCTGTTTTGCTAAAATAAGCATTTTCAAGCATTTTAGATCGTTGAAATCGTTCAAATAGACGCAATATTAATAAAAACGAATAATAAAATTTCTGTCGTTTTATGCTGTTTTACGTGCATTAAAACGCAGATTAAAGTCAGTAAACGTTGTTTGCTAAAATAAGCATTTTCAAGCATTTTAGATCGTTGAAATCGTTCAAATAGAAGCAATATTAATAAAACAATAATAAAAATTCGTCGTTTTATGCTGTTTTACGTTAAAACGCAGATTAAAGCTCAAACGTGCTGTTTTGCTAAAATAAGCATTTTCAAGCATTTTAGACCGTTGAAATCGTTCAAATAGACGCAATAAAATAAAAAAGGAATAATAAAATATGTTTTACGCGTTAAACGTGATTAAAGTCAAAATGTGCTGTTTTGCTAAAAATAAGCATTTTCAAGCATTTTAGATCGTTGAAATCGTTCAAATAGACACAATATTAATAAAAACGAATAATAAAAATTTCGTCGTTTTATGCTGTTTTTACGCGCTAAAACGCAGATTAAAAGCTCAAAACGCGCTGTTTTACAAAATAAGCATTTTCAAGCATTTTAGATCGTTGAAATCGTTCAAATAGAAGCTAAATATTAATAAAAACGAATAATGTACCCGTCGTTTTTATGCTGTTTTACGCCTTAAAACGCAGATTAAAACTCAAACGTGCTGTTTTGCTAAAATAAGCATTTTCAAGCATTTTAGATCGTTGAAATCGTTCAAATAGACGCACTATTAATAAAAAAACGAATAAATAAAAAATTCCCGTCGTTTTTATGCTGTTTTACGCGTTAAAACGCAGATTAAAGCTCAAAACGTGCTATGTTTTGCTAAAATAAGCATTTTCAAGCATTTTAGATCGCTGGAAATCGTTCAAATAGACGCACATTAATAAAAACGAATTATAAAAACTTCGTCGTTTTTGCTGCTGTTTTACGCGTTAAAACGCAGATTTAAGCTCAAAACGTGCTGTTTTGCTAAACTACATTTTCAAGCATTTTAGATCGTTGAAATCGTTCAAATAGAAGCTAAATATTAATAAAAAAACGAATAATGTACCCTGTCGTTTTTATGCTGTTTTACGCGTTAAAACGCAGATTTCAAAAGCTCAAAACGTGCTGTTTTGCTAAAATAAGCATTTTCTGCCAAGCATTTTAGATCGCTGAAATCGTTTAAATATGAAGCAATATTAATAAAACGAATAATAAAAAAACTCGTCATTTTTATTCTGTTTTACGCGTTAAAACGCAGATTAAAGCTCAAACATGCTGTTTTTGCTAAAATAAGCATTTTCAAGCATTTTAGATCGCTGGAAAACGTTCAAATAGACGCAATATTAATAAAAACGAATAATGTACCTGTCGTTTTATGCTGTTTTACGCGTTAAAACGCGAATAAAGCCTAAAACGTGCTGTTTTGCTAAAATAAGCATTTTCAAGCATTTTAGATCGTTGAAATCGTTCAAATAGAAGCATTATTAATAAAACGACAATAAAAAAATCGTCGTTTTATGCTGTTTTACGCGTTAAACGCAGATTAAAAGCTCAAAAGCGCTGTTTTGCTAAAATAAGAATTTTCAAGCATTTTAGATCGTTGAAATCGTTCAAATAGACGCAATATTAATAAAACGAATAATAAAAATTCGTCGTTTTTATGCTGTTTACGCGTTAAAACGCAGATTAGCTCAAAACGGTGCTGTTTTGCTAAAATGAGCATTTTTAAGCGTTTTAGATCGTTGAAATCGTTCAAATAGAAGTAATATTAATAAAAACGAATAATAAAAATTGGCCGTTTTATGCTGTTTTACGTTAAAAAAACGTGCAGATTAAAAGCTCAAACGTGCTGTTTTGCTAAAATAAGCATTTTCAAGCATTTTAGATCGTTGAAATCGTTCAAATAGAAGCAATATTAATAAAAAAAAACGAATAATAAAAATCTGCCGTTTTATGCTGTTTACGCCTTAAACGCAGTGATTAAAAAACTCAAACGTGCTGTTTTGCTAAAATAAGCATTTTCAAGCATTTTAGATCGTTGAAATCGTTCAAATAGACGTGCAATATTAATAAAAAACGGATAATAAAATTTCGTCGTTTTATGCTGTTTTACGCGTTAAAACGCAGAATAAAGCTCAAAACGTGCTGTTTTGCTAAAATAAGCATTTTCAAGCATTTTAGATCGTTGAAATCGTTCAAATAGAAGCAATATTAATAAAAACGAATAATAAAAAATTTTGTCGTTTTATGCTGTTTTACGCGTTAAAACGCAGATTAAAAACTCAAAACGTGCTGTTTTGCTAAAATAAGCATTTTCAAGCATTTTAGATCGTTGAAATCGTTAAATAGAAGCAATATTAATAAAAAACGAATAATAAAAAATCGTCGTTTTTATTGCTGTTTTACGCGTTAAAACGCAGATTAAAAGCTCAAAACTGCTGTTTTGCTAAAATAAGCATTTTCAAGCATTTTAGATCGTTGAAATCGTTCAAATAGACGCAATATTAATAAAACGAATAATAAAAATTTCGTCGTTTTATGCTGTTTTACGCGTTAAAACGCGATAAAGCTCAAACGTGCTGTTTTGATAAAATAAGCATTTTCAAGCATTTTAGATCGTTGAAATCGTTAAATAGAAGCAATATTAATAAAAACGAATAATAAAAATTTCGTCGTTTTATGCTGTTTTACGCGTTAAAACGCAGATTAAAGCTCAAACGATGCTGTTTTGCTAAAATAAGATTTTCAAGCATTTTAGATCGTTGAAATCGTTAAATAGACGCAATATTAATAAAAACGAATAATAAAAATTCGTCGTTTTATGCTGTTTTACGCGTTAAAACGCAGATTAAAGCTCAAAACGTGCTGTTTTGCTAAAATAAGCATTTTCAAGCATTTTAGATCGTTGAAATCGTTCAAATAGAAGCAATATTAATAAAAACGAATAATAAAAATTGTCGTTTTTATGCTGTTTTACCGTTAAAACGCAGATTAAAGCTCAAACGTGCTGTTTTGCTAAAATAAGCATTTTCAAGCATTTTAGATCGTTGAAATCGTTCAAATAGACGCAATATTAATAAAAACGAATAATAAAATTTCGTCGTTTTATGCTGTTTTACGCTTAAAACGCAGATTAAAGCTCAAAACGTGCTGTTTTGCTAAAATAAGCATTTTCAAGCATTTTAGATCGTTGAAATCGTTCAAATAAACAATATTAATAAAAACGAATAATAAAAATTCGTCGTTTTATGCTGTTTTACGCGTTAAAACGCAGATTAAAGCTCAAAACGTGCTGTTTTGCTAAAATAAGCATTTTCAAGCATTTTAGATCGTTGAAATCGTTCAAATAGACGCAATATTAATAAAACGAATAATAAAAATTCGTCGTTTTATGCTGTTTACGCTTAAACGCAGATTAAAGCTCAAACGTGCTGTTTTGCTAAAATAAGCATTTTCAAGCATTTTAGATCGTTGAAATCGTTCAAATAGAAGCAATATTAATAAAAACGAATAATAAAAATTTCGTCGTTTTATGCTGTTTTACGCGTTAAAACGCAGATTAAAAGCTCAAAACGTGCTGTTTTGCTAAAATAAGCATTTTCAAAATTTTTAGATCGTTGAAATCGTTCCGTCGTATTAATAAAAACGAATAATAAAAATTAGATTTTGGTTTTTTTTATGCTGTTTTTTAAACCCGATTAAAATAAACGTGCTGTTTTTTAAAATGATTTTAAGCATTTTGATCGTTGAAACTTCAAATAGAAGCAATATTAATAAAAATAAATCATAAAAATTCGTCGTTTTTATGCTGTTTTACGCGTTAAAACGCAGATTAAAAACTCAAAACGATGCTGTTTTGCTAATATAAGCATTTTCAAGCATTTTAGATCGTTGGAAATCCCGTTCAAATCCGAGCAATATTAACCAAAAACGAATAATAAAAATTCATGGTTTTATGCTGTTTAAAGCGCAGATTAAAAGCTCAAAACGTGCTGTTTTGCTAATATAATCATTTTCAAGCATTTTAAATCGTTGAAATCGTTTCAAATAGAAACGGTAAGACAAAAAACGAATATAAAAAAAAAGAATTTAAAGTCGATTTTACGCCTTATTTTTGCCGTTAAAACGCAGATTAAAGCTCAAAACATTAACAGTTTTGCTAAAATAAAGCATTTTCAAACATTTTGAATCGTTGAAATCGTTCAAGCGAAACCGTAGTAGCAAAACGAATAATAAAAAATTCTGATGCGTTTTTATGCTGTTTTTACGAAGTTAAAGCACTGAATTAAAGCTCAAAACATTTAACTGTTTTGCTAAAATAAGCATTTCAAGCATTTTTAAGATCGTTGAAATCGTTCAAATAGAAACGTATTGTAAAAACGGAATAGCCAAAAAAGAATTCGTCGTTTTATGCTGTTTACGCGTTAAACGCAGTTAAACTCAAAACGTGCTGTTTTGCTAAAATAAGTATTTTCAAGCATTTTAAGATCGTTGAAATCTACGTTTCAAATAGACGCAATATTAATAAAAACAAATAATAAAATTCGTCGTTTTTATGCTGTTTTACGCGATTTAAAACCAGATTAAAGCTCAAAGCATTGCTGTTTTTGCTAATATAAGCATTTTCAAGCATTTTAGATCGTTGAAATCGTTTCAAATAGAAACAATATTAATAAAAAAGCAGATAATAAAAAATTCGTCGTTTTTATGCTGTTTTACGAGTTAAAACGCAGATTAAAGCTCAAAACATGCTGTTTTGCTAAAATAAGCATTTCAAGCATTTTAGATGAATTTGAAATCGTTCAAATAGAAACGTATTAATAAAAACAGATAATAAAAATTCGTCGTTTTTTATACTGTTTTTACGCGTTAAAACGCAGATTAAAAGCGCCTCAAAACGTGCTGTTTTGCTAAAATGGTAAATGGCGCAAGCATTTTTAGATCGTTGAAATCACGTTCAAATAGACGCAATATTAATAAAAACAAATAATAAAATTCGTCGTTTTTTATATGCTGTTTTACGCGATTTAAAACCCAGATTAAAACTCAAAGCGTGCTGTTTTTGCTAATATAATTTTCAAGCATTTTAGATCGTTGAAATCGTTCCAAATAGAGTAATATTAATAAAAAACGAATGGCAAAATTCGTCGTTTTTATGCTGTTTTGCGCGTTAAAACGCAGATTAAAAACTCAAAACGTACTGTTTTACTTTAAAATAATCATTTTCAAAGCATTTTAAATCATTTGAAATCGTTTCAAATAGAAGCAATATTAATAAAACGGAATATAAAAAAATTCGTCGTTTTGTACTTATTTTGCCGGTAAAACGCAGATTAAAGAAACTCAAAACGTGCTGCTTTTGCTAAAATAAGCATTTTCAAGCGTTTTTAGATCGTTGAAATCGTTCAAAATAGAAGCAATAGTAATAAAAACGAATAATAAAATTCGTCGTTTTTATGCTGTTTTACGAGTTAAACGCAGATTAAAGCTCGAAACGTGCTGTTTTGCTAAAATAAGCATTTTCAAGCATTTTAGATCGTTGAAATCGAACTGGGAAATAGACGCAATATTAATAAAAACGGAATAATAAAAATTTCGTCGTTTTTTATGCTGTTTTACGCGTTAAAACGCAGATTAAAGCTCAAAACATTGCTGTTTTGCTAAAATAAGCATTTTTCAAAGCATTTAGATCGTTGAAATCGTTCAAATAGACCGCAATAAAATAAAAAACGAATAATAAAAATTTCGTCACGTTTTTATGCTTTGTTTTTACGCGTTAAAACACGATTAAGCTCAAAACGTGCTGTTTTACGCTAAAATAGGCATTTCAAAGCATTTTAGATCCGTTGCCCGAAATCGTTGAAATAGACGCAATATTAATAAAACGAATAATAAAAATTTCGTCGTTTTTTTATGCTGTTTTACGCGTTAAAACGCAGATTAAAGCTCAAAACGTGCTGTTTTATACAAAACAAAGCATTTTCAAGCATTTTAGATCGTTGAAATCGTTCAAATAGAAACAATATTAATAAAAACGAATAATAAAAAATTCTTTGTTTTATGCTGTTTCCCCGTTAAAACGCAGATTAAAACTCAAAACGTGCTGTTTTGCTAAAATAAGCATTTTCAAGCATTTTAGATCGTTGAAATCCGTTCAAATAGAAGCAATATTGTAAAACAGAATAATAAAAATTCGTCCCGTTTTTATGCTGTTTTGATTAAAACGCAGATTAAGTGAAAACGTACTGTTATGCTAAAATAAAACGATTTTCAAACATTTTAGATCGTTAAAGTCGTTCAAATAGACGCAATATTAATAAAAACTGGAATAATGAAAATTTCGTCGTTTTTATGCTGTTTTACACTTGATTAAAACTATAAGATTAAACTCAAAACACTGTTTTGCAAAATAGCAATTTTCAAGCATTTTAGATCGTTGAAATCGTTCAAATAGACGCAATAAAATAAAGCGATTAATAAAAATTTCGTCGTTTTACATGCTGTTTTACGCGTTAAAACGCAGAATAAAGCGCAAAACGTACTGTTTTGCTAAAATAAAGCATTTTCAGCATTTAGATCGTTGAAATCGCATTTCAAATGGGCGCAATATTAATAAAACAGACTAATAAAAAGAATTTCGTCGTTTTTATGCTGTTTTCGCGCGTTAAAACGCAGATTAAAAGCTCAAAACGTGCTGTTTTGTACAAAATAAGCATTTTCAAGCATTTTAGATCGTTGAAATCGTTCAAATGAAACTAATATTAATAAAAACAGATAATAAAAATTCAATCGTTTTTATGCTGTTTTACGCAGTTAAAACGCAGATTAAAAACTCAAAACGTACTGTTTTGCTAAAATAAGCGCATTTTCAAAGCATTTAGATCGATTTGAAATCACAGAATAGGAAGCAATAATAATAAAAACGAATAATAAAATTCGTCGTTTTATATGACTTGCGTTAAAACACAGATTAAAGCTCAAAACGTGCTGTTTTTGCTTCAAAATAAGCATTTCAAAGAATTTTAGATCGTTGAAATCGTTCAAATAGAAGCAATATTAATAAAAAACGAATAATAAAAATTCACGTCGTTTTTATACTGTTTTACGCTTGTTAAAACGCAGATTAAAACAAAACGTGCTGTTTTGCTAAAATAAGCTTTATTTTCAAGCATTTTAGATCGTTAGAAATCTACGTTCAAATAGACGCAATATTAATAAAAAACGAATAATAAAAATTTCGTCGTTTTTTATACTGTTTTAGAGCGTTAAAAGAAACGCATAGTTAAAACAAAACGTACTGTTTTGCTAAAATAAGCATTTTCAAGCATTTTAGATCGGTGAAATCAGTTTAAATAGAAGCAATATTAATAAAAACGAATAATAAAAAATTCGTCGTTTTTATGCTGTTTTACGCGTTAAAACGCCTGCAGATTAAGCTCAAAACGATACTTTGTTTTTGCAAAAATAAAGCAGTTTCAAAGCATTTTTAGATCGTTGAAATCGTTCAAATAGACGCAATAAAATAAAAACGAATAATAAAATTTCGTCGTGTTTATGCTGTTTTTACGTATTTAAAACGCAGATAAAGCTCAAACGATGCTGTTTTGCTAAAATAAACATTTTCAAAGCATTTTTAGATCGTTAAGAATCGTTCAAATGAACCTGTATTACTAAAACGGAATAATAAAAGGTACAAATACGTTTTTTATATGCTGTTTTACGCGTTAAAACGCAGATTAAAACTCAAAACGTGCTGTTTTGCTAAAATAAGCATTTTCAAGCATTTTTAGATCCGTTGAAATCGTTGAAATAGAAGCAATAATGGCAAAAACGAATAATAAAAAATTCGTCAATTTTTATGCTCTTTTACGGGTAAAACGCAGATTAAAATAAAACGTGCTGTTTGCTAAATGAAAATATTTTCAAGCATTTTAGATCGTTGAAATCGTTCCAAATAGAAACAATATTAATAAAAAACGGAATAATAAAAAATTCGCGTCGTTTTTACATGCTGTTTACGCGTTAAAACGCAGATTAAAGCTGAAAACGTACTGTTTTGCTAAAATAAGCATTTTCAAAACATTTTAGATCGTTGAAATCGTTCAAATAAGACGCAATATTAAACCAAAACGGTAATAAAAATTTCGTCGTTTTTTTGTGCTGTTTTACGCGGTTAAACTGCCAGTTAAAACTCAAACGTACTGTTTTTGCTAAAATAAGCATTTTCAAGCATTTTAGATCGATTTAGGAAATCGTTCAAATAGAAGCAATATTAATAAAAACGAATAATAAAAAATTCGTCGTTTTATGCTGTTTTACGCGTTAAGGCACGGGTAAAGCTCAAAACGGTAACATTTTGCTAAAATAAGCATTTTCAAACATTTTGAAGATCGTTGGAAATCACGTTCAAATAGACGCAATAAAAATAAAAACGAATAATAAAATTTCGTCCCGTTTTTATGCTGTTTACGCGTTAAAACATAAGAATAAAGCTCAAAACGATGCTGTTTTGCTAAAATAAGCGCAAGCATTTTTAGATCGTTGAAATCGTTCAAATAGACGCAATATTAATAAAACGAATAGCCGAAATTTCGTCGTTTTATGCTGTTTTACGCGTTAAAACGCAGATTAAAGCTCAAAACGTGCTGTTTGCTAAATAACATTTTCAAGCATTTTAGATCGGTAGAAATCGTTCAAATAGAAGCAATATTAATAAAACGAATAATAAAATTCGTCGTTTTATGCACTGTTTTACGTGATGTTAAAACGCAGATTAAAACTCAAAACGTGCTGTTTTTATACAAACCGGCACATTTTCAGACATTTTTAGATCGTTGAAATCGTTCAAATAGACGCAATAATAAAAACGAATAATAAAATTTCGTCGTTTTATGCTGTTTTACACTTGTTAAACGCAGATTAAACTCAAAACGTGCTGTTTGCTAAAATAAGCATTTTTCAAGCATTTTGAATCCGTTTGAATGCATTGCCGGCTAGAAGCAATATTAATAAAAAGTAGATAATAAAAAATTCGTCGTTTTATGCACTTTTGTTTTACGCGTTAAAACTGCAGATTAAAGCTCAAAACGTGCTGTTTTGCTAAAGGCAAGCATTTTCAAGCATTTTAGATCGTTGAAATCGTTCCTAATAGACGCATTAAAATAAAGCGAATAATAAAAATTTCCGTCGTTTTATGCTGTTTTACGCGTTAAACGCTGATTAAAGGCTCAAAGGCAATGCCATTTTGCTAAAACAGAGCATTTTCGGCATTTTAGATCGTTGAAATCATTTAAATAGACGCAATATTAATAAAAACGAATAATAAAGGGGGCCAGGAAATAAACATTTACAAAGCATTTTAGATCCGTTAAAGTGTTCAAATAGAAACATTATTAATAAAAAACGGAATAATAAAAAAATTCGTCGTTTTTTATGCTGACACGTGTTAAAACGCCGATTAAAGCTCAAACGTGCTGTTTTGCTAAAATAAGCTTGTTACACCGAAGCATTTTAGATCGTTGAAATCTTTCAAATAGACGCAATATTAATAAAAAACGAATAATAAAAATTTCACGTCGTTTTTATGCTGTTTTACGCATTCAAAACGCAGATTAAAGCTCAAAACGGCTATTTTGCTAAAATAAGCATTTTTAAACATTTTAGATTGTTTGAAATCGTGGAAATAGAAGCAATATTAATAAAAACGAATAATAAAAAATTCGTCGTTTTTATGCTGTTTACGCGTTAAACGCAGATTAAAACTCAAAACGTGCTGTTTTGCTAAAATAAGCATTTTCAAGCATTTTAGATCGTTGAAATTGTTCTAATGACGCATTAAAATAAAAACGAATAATAAAATTTCGTCGTTTTATGCTGTTTTACGCGTTAAAACGCGGTTAAAACTCAAAACGTGCTGTTTGCTAAAATAAACATTTTCAAGCATTTTAGATCCCGTTGAAATCATAGATTTAAATAGACGCAATGGCCCAGCAAAACGAATAAGTAGAATTTCGTCGTTTTATGCTGTTTTACGCGTTAAAGCAGATTAAAAGCTCAAAACGTACTGTTTTGCTAAAATAAGCATTTTCAAGCATTTTAGATCGTTGAAATCGTTTCAAAATGACAATGTGTAAAAACGAATAATAAAAATTCGTCGTTTTATGCTGTTTTACGCGTTAAAGCGCAGATTAAAACTCAAAACGTGCTGTTTTGCTAAAATAAGCATTTTCAAGCATTTTAGATCATTGAAATCGTTCAAATAGAAACAATATTAATAAAAACGAATAATAAAAAAATTCGTGGAACATGCTGTTTTTACGCGTTAAAACGCAGATTAAAACTCAAAACGTGCTGTTTTGCTAAAATAAGCATTTTCAAGCATTTTAGATCATTTGAAATCGTTCAAATAGACGCAATATTAATAAAAACGAATAATAAAGAAATTTCGTCGTTTTTATGCTGTTTTACGCGTTAAAACGCAGATTAAAGCTCAAAACGTGCTGTTTGCTAGGCAGCTTGTGCAAGCATTTTTAGATCGGGTGAAATCGTTCCGTCGAAGCAATATTAACTAAAAACAGATAATAAAAAATTCGTCACGTTTTGCTGCTGTTTACGCGTTAAAACGCAGATTAAAATACTCAAAACATTTGCTGTTTTGCTAAAATAAAGCATTTTCAAGCATTTTAGATCGTTGAAATCGTTCAAATAGACGCAATATTAATAAAACGAATAATAAGAATTTCGTCGTTTTTATGCTGTTTTTACGCGTTAAAACGCAGATTAAAACTCAAAACGTGCTGTTTTGCGCAAAATAAGCTTCAAGCATTTTAGATCGTTGGGGAAGTGATTTCAAATAGAAACCAATAGTAACCTTTAAACGAATAGCCAAAAAATTCGTCGTTTTTATGCTGTTTTTGCGTTAAAGAAACGCAGATTAAAGCTCAAAACGACGCAACTTTGCTAAAATAAAGCATTTTCAAGCATTTTTAGATCGTTAAGAAATCGTTCAAACCAGACGCAGCCAAAAATAAAAGACGGAATAATAAAAATTTAAAATCATTTTTATGCGACGCGCGTTAAAACGCAGATTAAAACTCAAAACGTGCTGTTTTGCTAAAAATAAGCGCAGTACTTTCAAGCATTTTAGATCGTTTGAAATGCGTTCAAATAGAAGCAATATTAATAAAACGAATAATAAAAGATTCGTCGTTATTATGCGCTGCGCGTTAAAACGCAGATTAAGCTCAAAACGTACTGTTTTGCACAAAACGAAAATATTTTTCAAACATTTTAGATCCCGTTGAAATCGTTCAAATAGACGCAATATTAATAAAAATGCGCGATAATAAAAGATTCGTCGTTTTACATGCTGTTTTTACGCGTTAAAACGCAGATTAAAGCTCCGTGCTGTTTTGCTTTAAAAATAAGGATTTTCAAGCATTTTAGATCGTTGGAATCGTTCAAAATGAAACAATATTATTAATAAAAACGAATATTAAAAATTCGTCGTTTTTATGCTGTTTTACGCGTTAGCGCAGATTAAAGCTCAAAACGTGCTGTTTTGCCGACCAAAGCATTTTCAAGCATTTTAGATCGTTGAAATCGTTCAAATAAGACGCAATATTAATAAAAACGAATAATAAAAATTCGTCGTTTTATGCTGTTTTACGTTAAAACGCAGATTAAAACTCAAAACGCGTGCTGTTTTGCTTTAAAATAAGTATTTTCAAGCATTTTAGATCCGTTGGGAAATCGTTCAAAACTGGAGCGCAATAATGGCAAAACAAATAATAAAAATTCGTCGTTTTTTATGCTGTTTTTGCGCGTTAAAACGCAGTTAAAGCTCAAAAACGTGCTGTTTTGCTAAAATAAAAAGGATTTTTCAAGCATTTAGATCGATTTAAGAAATGTTTCAAATAGAAACAATATTAATAAAAACGAATAATAAAAATTCGTCGTTTTTATGCTGTTTTACGCGTTAACACGCAGATTAAAGCTCAAAACGTCTGTTTTGCTAAAAATAAACTTTTCAAGCATTTTAGATCGTTGAAATCGTTCAAATAGACGCAATATTAATAAAACGAATAATAAAAAATTCGTCGTTTTATGCTGTTTACGCGTTAAAACGCAATTAAAGCAAAATTTAATAAAAAACGATAATAAAAATTGTGTTTTTATGCTGTTTTACGTGTTAAAACGCAGATTAAAGCTCAAAACGTGCTGTTTTGTTAAAATAAGCATTTTCAAGCATTTTAGATCTTTGAAATCGTTCAAAAAAGACGCAATATTTAAAAAAACGAATAATAAAATTTCGTCGTTTTATGCTGTTTTACGCGTTAAAACGCAGATTAAACCTCAAAACGTACTGTTTTGCTAAAATAAGCATTTTCAGCATTTTAGATCGTTGAAATCCGTTCAAATGAAGCATATAATAAAAACGAATAATAAAAATTCGCGTTTTATGCTGTTTTACGCGTTAAAACGCAGATTAAGCTCAAAACGTGCTGTTTTGGAATAAGCATTTTAGCATTTTAGATCGTTGAAATCGTTTTCAAATAGACGCAATATTGTAAAACGAATAATAAAATTCGTCGTTTTATGCTGTTTTACGCCCAAACGCAGATTAAGCTCAAACGTGCTGTTTTGCTTAAATAGCATTTCAAAATTTTGGATCGTTGAAATCGTTCAAATAGAAGCAATATTAATAAAAACGAATAATAAAAATTCGTCGTGCTTATGCTTTTACGCGTTAAAACGCAGATTAAACTCAAACGTGCTTTTTGCTAAAAAACATTTTCAAACATTTTAGATCGTTGAAATCGTTCAAATAGACGCAATATAATAAAACGAATAATAAAATTTCGTCGTTTTTTATGCTTTTTTAGCGTTAAAACGCAGATTAAAGCTCAAAACTACTGTTTTGCAAAATAAAGCATTTTCAAGCATTTTGATCGTTGAAATCGTTCAAATAGAAGCAATATTAATAAAAACGATAATAAAAAATTCGTCGTTTTATGCTGTTTTACGCGTTAAAACGCAGATTAAACTCAAAACGTGCTTTTTGCTAAAATAAGCATTTTTCAAGCTTTTAGATCGTTGAAATCGTTCAAATAGACCAATAAAATGACGCAATATTAATAAAAAGAATAATAAAATTTGCGTCGTTTTTATGCTATTTTTACGCGTTAAAACGCAGATTAAAGCTCAAAACTTGCTGTTTTGCTTCGACAGCATTTTCAAGCATTTTGAATCGTTGAAATCGTTTAAATAGAAGTAATATTAATAAGAAGCGAATAATAAAAAATTACGTCATTTTATGCGTTTTACGCGTTAAAACGCAGATTAAAAGCTCCAAAACGTGCTGTTTTTGCTAAAATAAGCATTTTCAAGCATTTTTAGATCGTTGAAATCGTTCAAATAGAAGCAAATTTAAAAAAAAACGAATAATAAAAAATTCGTCGTTTTATGCTGTTTTACGGTTAAAAAGCAGATTAAAACTCAAAACGTGCTGTTTTTCTAAAATAAGATTTTTTGCATTTTTGATCGTTGGGAAAGTTCAAATAGACGCAATATTAATAAAAAAAAATAATAAAAATTTCCTTTGTTTTTTTATTTTACGCGTTAAAACGCAGATTGCTCAAAAAGTGCTGTTTTCAAAAAAAGCATTTTCAAGCATTTTAGATCGTTGAAACGTTTAAATAAAGCAAATTTAAAAAAAAACGAATAATAAAAAAATTGTCTTTTATGCTGTTTTACGGGTTAAAACGCAGATTAAAGCCAAAACGTGCTGTTTTGCTAAAATGCATTTTCAAGCATTTTAGATCGTTGAAATGTTCAAATAGAAGCAATATTAAAAAAAAACAATAATAAAAATTGTCGTTTTATGCTTTTTACGCGTTAAAACGCAGATTAAAAACTAAAACGTGCTGTTTTTTCTAAAATAAGATTTTCAAGCATTTTAGATCGTTGAAATCGTTAAAGACCCAAATTAATAAAACAAATAATAAAAATTCGTCTTTTATGCTGTTTTGCGGGTTAAAACGCAGATTAAAGCTCAAAACGTGCTGTTTTGCTAAATAACATTTTCAAGCATTTTAGATCGTTGAAATCGTTCCAAATAGAAGAATATTAATAAAAACGAATAATAAAAAAAAGTCGTTTTATGTGTTTTACGCGTTTAAAAAGCAGATTAAAGTCAAAACGTGTTTTTGCTAAATAATATTTTCAAGCATTTTAAATCGTTGAAATCGTTCAAATAGAAGCAATATTAATAAAAAAAATAATAAAAAAAATTTGTCGTTTGTATGTTTTTTTACGCGTTAAAACGCAGATTAAAACTCAAAACGTGCTGTTTTTTAATATAAACATTTTCAAAAACATTTTAGATCGTTGAAAAACGTTCAAATAGAAGCAATATTTAAAAAAAAACGAATAATAAAAAAATTTGTCGTTTTTTTGTTTTTTTACGCGTTAAAACGGGTTAAAACTCAAAACGTGCTGTTTTGTTTAAAAAAATTCCCTTTTTAAGCATTTTAAATCGTTGAAATCGTTCAAAGGGGAAAAATATTAATAAAAAAAGAATATAAAAAAATTCGTTGTTTTATGTTTTTTTTACGCGTTAAAACGCAGATTTTAAAAAACAAAACGTGCTGTTTTGCTAAAATAAGCATTTTCAAGCATTTTTTGATCGTTGAAATCGTTCAAATAGAAGCAATATTAATAAAAAAGAATAATAAAAATTGTCGTTTTTTTTTTGTTTTTCGAGTTAAAACGCAAATTAAAAACTCAAAACTTGTTTTGCTTTTTAAAAAAGCATTTTTAAACATTTTAGATCGTTGAAAACGTTCAAAATAGACGCAATATTTATAAAAACGAATAATAAAAATTTCGTCGTTTTTATGCTGTTTTACGCGTTAAAACGCAGATTAAAACTCAAAACCCCCGGGTGTTTTGCTAAAATAAGCATTTTCAAGCATTTTAGATCCCGGAAATCGCCCCAAAAAAGGGGGCAAAAAATAAAACGAATAATAAAAATTTCGTCCCTTTTTTTGCTGTTTTACGCGTTAAAAAGCGATTTAAAACTCAAAAAGTGCTGTTTTGCTAAAATAGGCATTTTCAAGCATTTTTAGATCGTTGAAATCGTTCAAATAGACGCAATATTAATAAAAACGAATAATAAAAATTTCGTCGTTTTATGCTGTTTTACGCGTTAAAACGCAGATTAAAGCTCAAAACGTGCTGTTTTGCTAAAATAAGCATTTTCAAGCATTTTAGATCTTGAAATCGTTCAAATAGACGCAATAAAAATAAAAACGAATAATAAAAATTTCGTCGGTTTTTATGCTGTTTTACGCGTTAAAACGCAGTAAAGCTCAAAACGTGCTGTTTTGCTAAAATAAGCATTTTCAAGCTTTTAGATCGTTGAAATCGTTCAAATAGACGCAATATTAATAAAAACGAATAATAAAAATTTCGTCGTTTTTATGCTGTTTTACGCGTTAAAACGCAGATTAAACTCAAAACGTGCTGTTTTGCTAAAATAAGCATTTTCAAGCATTTTAGATCGTTGAAATCGTTCAAAATAGAAGCAATATTAATAAAAACGAATAATAAAAATTCGTCGTTTTATGCTGTTTTCGCGTTAAAACGCAGATTAAAGCTCAAAACGTGCTGTTTTGCTAAATAAGCATTTTCAAGCATTTTAGATCGTTGAAATCATTTCAAATAAACGCAATAAAAATAAAAACGAATAATAAAATTTCGGCGTTTTATGCTGTTTTTCGCGTTAAAACGCTGATTAAAGCTTTAAAAAGTGCTGTTTTGCTAAAATAAGTATTTTCAAGCATTTTAGATCGTTGAAATCGATCAAATAGACGCAATATTAATAAAAACAAATAATAAAAATTCTCGTTTTATGCTGTTTTAGCGGTAAAACGCAGATTAAAATAAAACGTGCTGTTTTGCTAATATAAGCATTTTCAAGCATTTTAGATCGTTGAAATCGTTCAAATAGAAGCAATATTAATAAAAAACGAATAATAAAAATTCGCGTTTTAGCTGTTTTACGCGTTAAAAACGCAGATTAAAAGCTCAAAAACGTCTCGTGTTTTGCTGTTTTAGCGTAAAGCAGATTAAAAGTTTAAATGCGTTTTGCTAAAAAAGCATTTAATAAAAACGTTGAAATCGTTAAATAAATATTAATAAGAACGAATAATTAAAATTCTCGTTTTTTGCTAAATAGCGTTTAAACGCAGATTAAAGCTCAAAACGTTCATTTTAGCTAAAATAAAGCATTTTCAACATTTAGATCGTTGAAATCGTTCAAATAGAAGCAATATTAAAAAACGAATTAAAAAAATCGTCGTTTTATGCTGTTTTACGCGTTTAAAACGCAATTTAAAGTCAAAACGTGCTGTTTGCAAAATTAAGTATTTTCAAGCATTTTAGATTTCGAAATCATCAAATAGACGCAATATTAATAAAAACAAAAATAAAAATTGTCGTTTTTATGCTGTTTTCGCGGTAACGCAGATTAAAGCTCAAAACGTCTGTTTGCAAATAACATTTTCAAGCATTTTAGATTTGAAATCGTTTCAAATGAACAATATTAATTAAAACGAATAATAAAAATTCGTCGTTTTTTGTTTTACGCGTTAAAACGCAGATTTAAATCTAAATGCGTTTGCTAAAATAATCATTTTCAAGCATTTTAAATCGTTGAAATGTTCAAATAGAAGCAATATTAATAAAAACGAATATAAAAAATTCATCGTTTTATGTGTTTTCGCTTAAAACGCAGATTAAACTCAACGTGCTGTTTTGCTAAAATAAGCATTTAAGCATTTTAATCGTTGAAATCGTTCAAATAATGCAATTTTATAAAAACGAATAATAAAAAATTCTCAAATTTTGCTGTTTTACGAGTTAAAACGCAGATTAAAGCTCAAAACGTGCTGTTTGCAAAATAAGCATTTTCAAGCATTTTAGATCGTTGAAATCGTTCAATTAGTGCAATATTAATAAAACAAATAATAAAAATTCGTTAGTTGTTTTGCGTTAAAACATAGATTAAAGCTTAAAACGTGCGTTTTTCTAAAATAAGCATTTTCAAGCATTTTAGATCGTTGAAATCTTCGAAATAGACGCAATAAAATAAAAACGATATAAAATTTAACGTGTTTTTGCTTTAAGCGTTAAAACGCTTAAAGTTCAAACGTCTGTTTTGCAAATAAGCATTTTAAAAAATTTTAGATCGGTTTAATGTTCGAATAGACGCAATTTAATAAAAACGAATACTAAATTTGCGTAAATTTATGCGTTTTTACGCGTTATAACGCAGATTAAACTCAAAACGTGCTGTTTTGCAAAATAAGCATTTCAAGCATTTTAATCGTTGAAATCGTTCAAATAAAACATATTAATAAAAACGAATAATAAAAATTCTCGTTTTTTGCTTTTACGCGTTAAAACGCAGATTAAACTCAAAACGTGCTGTTTTGCTAAAAAAGCATCAAGCATTTTACATCGTTGAAATCGTTCAAATAGACGCATATTAATAAAACAAATAATAAAAATTCGTCGTTTTATGCTGTTTTACGCGTTAAAACGCAGATTAAAGCTCAAAACGTGTTGTTTTGCTAAAATAAGTATTTTCAAGCATTTTAGATCGTTGAAATCGTTCAAATAGACGCAATATTAATAAAAACGAATAATAAAAATTTCGTCGTTTTTATGCTGTTTTACGCGTTAAAACGCTGATTAAAGCTCAAAACGTGCTGTTTTGCTAAAATAAGCATTATCAAGCATTTAGATATTTTGAAATCGTTTCTAAATAGAAGCAATATTAATAAAAAAAAACGAATAATAAAAAAATTCGTCATTTTATGTTTTACGCGTTAAAACGCAGATTAAAGCTCAAAAACGTGCTGTTTTGCTAAAATAAGCATTTTCAAGCATTTTAGATCGTTGGAAATCGTCTAAATAGACGCAATATTAATAAAGTTCAATAATAAAAATTTCGTCGTTTTATGCCGTTTTACGCGTTAAAAACGCAGAATAAAAGCTCAAAACGTGCTGTTTTGCTAAAATAAGCATGTTCAAGCATTTTAGATCGTTGAAATCGTTCAAATAGACGCAATATTACTAAAAAACAAATAATAAAAAATTCGTCGTTTTTATGCCGTTTTACGCGTTAAAACGCAGATTAAAAGCCTCAAACGTGCTGTTTTGCTAATATAAGCATTTTCGCCATTTTAGATCAAGTTGAAATCGTTCAAATAGAAGCAATATTAATAAAAAACGAATAATAAAAAATTCGTCGTTTTATGCTGTTTTACGCGTTAAAACGCAGATTAAAGCCTCAAACGTGCTGTTTTGCTAAAAATAATCATTTTCTTAAGCATTTTAAATCGTTGAAATCGTTCAAATAGAAGCAATATTAATAAAACGAATATGCGTACCGTCGTTTTATGCTGTTTTACGCGTTAAACGCAGATTAAAAGCTCAAAAACGTGCTGTTTTGCTAAAATAAGCATTTTCAAGCATTTTAGATCGTTGGAACGCTCAAATAGGGAAGCAATATTATTAAAACGAATAATAAAAAATTCGTCGTTTTATGCTGTTTTACGAGTTAAAACGCAGATTAGCCTTCAAACGTGCTGTTTTGCTAAATAAGCATTTTCAAGCATTTTAGATCGTTGAAATCGTTCAAATAGACGCAATATTAATAAAACGAATAATAAAAATTTCGTCGTTTTATGTTGTTTTACGCGTTAAACGCAGATTAAAAGCTCAAAACGTGCTGTTTTGCTAAAAAATAAGCATTTTAAGCATTTTAGATCGTTGAAATCGTTTAAATAGGTGCCAATATTAATAAAAACGAATAATAAAATTTCGTCATTTTATGCTGTTTTTACGTTAAAACGCAGACAAAGCTCAAAAACGTGCTGTTTTGCTAAAATAAGCATTAATAAGCATTTTAGATCGTTGAAATCGTTCAAATAGACGCAATATTAATAAAACAAATAATAAAAAATTTCGTCGTTTTATGCTGTTTTTACGCGTTAAAACGCAAAAATAAAGCCTAAACGTGCTGTTTTGCTAAATAAGCATTTCCAAGCATTTTAGATCGTTGAAATCGTTCAAATAGAAGCACATTAATAAAACGAATAATAAAAATTCGTCGTTTTATGCTGGTTACGTTAAAACGCAGATTAAAGCTCAAAAGGGCTGTTTTGCTAAAATAAGCATTTTCAAGCATTTTAGATCGTTGAACTGTTCAAATAGACGCATTAAAAATAAAAAACGAATAATAAAATTTCGTCGTTTTATGTTGTTTTACGCTGTTAAAACGCGATTAAAGCCTCAAACGTGTTGTTTTGCTTAAAATAGGCATTTTCGCCGATCGTTGAAATCGTTGAAATAGACGCAATATTAATAAAAAAACGAATAATAAAAATTTCGTCGTTTTATGCTGTTTTACGCGTTAAAACGCAGATTAAAGCTCAAAACGTGCTGTTTTGTTAAAAATAAGCATTTTCAAGCATTTTAGATCGTTGAAATCGCTCAAATAGAAGCAATATTAATAAAAACGAATACTGTACCCGTCGTTTTTATGCTGTTTTACGCGTTAAACGCAGATTACCAAAACGTGCTGTTTTGCTAAAATAAGCATTTTCTGCCATTTCCAGATCGTTGAAATCGTTCAAATAGAAGCAATATTAATAAAAACGAATACCAAAAATTACCGTTTTATGCGCTTTACGCGTTAAAACGCAGATTAAAGTTTCGGAAACGCACGCCGCGCCAAACGCATTTTCGCTAATTTTGTGATCGTTGAAATCGTTCAAATAGACGCAATATTAATAAAAAACGAATAATAAAATTTCGTCGTTTTATGCTGTTTTACGCGTTAAAAAACGCAGATTAAAAGCTCAAACGCTGTTTATGTAAAATAAGCATTTCGCTATTTTAGATCGTTGAAATCGTTCAACAGACGCAAATAAAAATAAGTTCTGAATAATAAAATTCCCCGTCGTTTTTATGCTGTTTTACGCGTTAAAAACGCGGCATCAAAGCTCAAAACGTGCTGTTTTAAAAATGCTACCAAGATTTTGTGACGAAATCGTTCGAATAGACGCAATATTAATAAAACGAATAATAAAATTTCGTCGTTTTATGTTGTTTACGCGCTAAAACGCGGCATTTCAAAGCTTTCCCTGCAACGTGCTGTTTTGCTAAAATACATTTTCAAGCATTTAGATCGTTGAAATCGTTCAAAATAGAAGCAATATTGTTAAAAAACGAATAATAATAAATTCGTCGTTTTATGCTGTTTACGTGTTAAACGCAGATTGCGCTCAAAACGCTGTTTTGCTGAAATAAGCATTTCAAGCATTTTAGATCTTTGAAATCGTTCAAAATAGACGCAATATTAATAAAAACGAATAATAAAAATTTCGTCGTTTTATGCTTGCTCATGCATTAAAACGCAGATTAAAGCTCCTCAAAACGTGCTGTTTTGCTAAAATAAGATTTTCAAGATTTTAGATCGTTGAAATCGTTCAACAGAGTTTAATATTAATAAAAACGAATAATAAAAATTCGTCGTTTTATGCTGTTTTACGCGTTAAACGCAGATTGCTCAAAACGTGTTGTTTTGCTAAAATAAGCATTTTCAGCGATTTTAGATCGTTGAAACTTATCCAAATAGACGCAATAAAAATAAAAACGAATAATAAAATTTCGGTTGTTTTATAGTTGTTTTACGCGTTAAAACGCTGGATTATTTCCCAACGCCTGCTGCGTCGAAAGGCCTCAGCGACGGATCAAGCCGGAAAACGTACGATGTAATGGCACCACAGTACCGTCGTTTGCGATTTCCAAACTCAAAACGTTTACAAAATGCCATTTTCATTTTAGATCGTTGAACGCCCCAAACAAGCACATTAACAAAGTCTGAATACGAAAAAATCGTTTTATGGTTTTACGCCAAAACGATTGCTCAAAACGCCGTTAAAATGCCGCCATCTACATCGTTTGAAACGTCCAACAGAGCCATTTAAAAACGAATACGTACCACGCGAGCGCCAAAACTGATTGAAGTCAAACGTTTGCCAAAACAAGCATTTCGCCATTTGACTGTTGAAACGCTGAAATAGACAACATACGCACACAAAATTCCTGCCGCTTTTTATGCTGCCTACGTACAAAACGACGGTGCCTCAAACGCCGTTTGTTAAAATACGGTTTTCTCGCCACGATCGCCGAAACGTTTTGAAATAGCTACGATACTACAAAACGAATAATAAAGAATTGCCGTTTGATGTTGTTTACGCAAAATGACAAATAAAACGCCAGTTTTGCCAAAATGCGCACTTCGCCATTCAGACCGTTAACCGTCCCCAACATAAAGCAACATAATAAAACCAATAAATAAAAAACCGTCGTTTTATGCCGTTTACGCGAAACGATTAAAGTCAAAACGCCAGCCTGCTGCACAATCATTTCCGCCATTTCAAATCGTTGAAAACGTTCCAAATAAAGCTGTACGAGTCAATAAAAACCAATGAAAACGTCGTTTTACGCGTTAAACGCGATTAAAGCCTCAAAACGTGTGCCGCCGTAAAATGCTACTTCGCCATCTGACCGTTGAAACGAGCGGCTGGTTAATAAAACGTACCTGTCGCTTTACGTTTTACGAAAACGGTATCGTCAAACGTGCCGCGTAAAATGCTATTTCGCCATTTCAGATCGCTGAAACCAAACAGATGTACAGCTAGTCAAAAAAACCACGGCTGCGTACCGCCTTTACGCGCTAAAACGACAAGCGTCAAAAACGTGCCGTTTGCCAAAATGCTATTTCGCTACTTCAGAACGCGAAACGTTTTAACAGCCACAATAAAACCACGGCCAAAAACGTTACTTGGCGGCCGTTTTACGCAGCAAACGGATTGCCGCCAAACGCTACCATCGCCACGACCGCCGAAAACGCTCAAATGGTGACAAATACGCACAAAATTCGTTTTTGCGCCGTTTACGCAAAACGGCAATGCCTCAAACAGTCACAAAACACGCCATTTTAACCAATAGAAGCATTATTAATAAAAACGAATAATAAAAATTCGTCGTTTTATGTTGTTTTACGCGTTAAAACGCAGATTAAAGCCTAAAAGGGCTGTTTTGCTAAAAATAAGCATTTTCAAGCATTTTAGATCGTTGAAATCGTTCAACAGACGCACAAAATAAAACGAATAAAAATTTCCTGTCGTTTTATGCGCTGTTTTTACGCGTTAAAACGCGATTAAAGCTCAAAACGCTGTTTTGCTAAACCAGGCATTTTCAAGCATTTTAGATCGTTGAAATCGCTGAAATAGACGCAATATTAATAAAAAACGAATAATGTACCTTCGTCGTTTTATGCTGTTTTACGCGTTAAAAGAGATTAAAAGCTCAAAAACGTGCCGTTTTGCTAAAATAAGCATTTTCAAGCATTTTAGATCGTTGGAAATCGTTCAAAATATTAATCTAATAAAAACGAATAATAAAAATTCGTCGTTTTATGCTGTTTTACGCGTTAAACGCAGATTAAAGCTCAAATCGTGCTGTTTTGCTAAAAATAAGCATTTTCAAGCATTTTAGATCAAGTTGAAATTCGTTCAAATAGCTATTAATAAAAAACGAATACGTACCCGTTTTTATGCTGTTTTACGCGTTAAAACGCAGATTAAAAGCTGAAAACGTACCGCTGTTATGCTAAATAAGCATTTTCAAGCACTTTAGATCGTGTTGAAATCGTTCAAATAGATTTACCATTAATAAAAAACGAATAATAAAAATTTCGTCGTTTTATGCTGTTTTACGCGTTAAAACGCAGATTAAAAGCTCAAACGTGCTGTTTTGCTAAAAATAAGTATTTTCAAGCATTTTAGATCGTTGAAATCGTTCAAATAGACGCGAATAAACAAAAAAACGAATAATAAAATTTCGTCGTTTTATGCTGTTTTACGCGTTAAAACGCAGAATAAAAGCTCAAACATGCTGTTTTGCTAAAATAAGCATTTCTGCCATTTTAGATCGTTGGAAATCGTTCGAATAGACGCACATAATAAAAACGAATAATGTACCTCCCTGTCGTTTTATGTTGCCGATGCGTTAAACGCAGATTAAAGCTCAAAACGTGCTGTTTTGCTAAAATAAGCATTTTCAAGCATTTAGATCGTTGAAATCGTTCAAATAGAAGCAATATTAATAAAAAAAACGTAATAATAAAAAATTGTCGTTTTATGCTGTTTTACGTTAAAACGCAGATTAAAGCTCAAACGTGCTGTTTTGTTGAATAAGCATTTTCTAAGCATTTTAGATCTTTGAAATCGTTCAAATAGACGCAATATTAATAAAAAACGAATAATAAAAATTTCTGTCGTTTTATGCTGTTTTACGCATTAAAACGCAGATTAAAGCTCAAACGTGCTGTTTTGTTAAAATAAGCATTTCGCTTCTGATCGTTGAAATCGTTCAAATAGAGCTAATATTAATAAAACGAATAAAAAATCGTCGTTTTATAAGCGTTTTACGCTGCTAAACGCAGATTAAAGCTCAAACGTGCTGTTTTGCTAAAATAAGCATTTTCAAGCATTTTAGATCGTTGAAATTTCATTCAAATAGACGCAATAAAAAAATAAAAACGAATAATAAAAATTTCTGGCGTTTTATGCTGTTTTACGCGTTAAAACGCTGGATTAAAGCTCAAAACGTGCTGTTTTGCTAAACAGGCATTTTCTTAAGCATTTTAGATCGTTGAAATCGTTCAAACAGACGCAATGTTAATAAAACAAATAATAAAAATTCGTCGTTTTATTTTCTTTTTTCGCTTAAAAAGCAGATTTGCTCAAAAGTGCTGTTTTTGCAAAATAAGCATTTCCATTTTGGGTCGTTGAAATGTTCAAAAACGCAATAAAAAAAAAACGTAAAAAATTTCGTCGTTTTTTTCTGTTTTTCGCGTTAAAACGCGATTAAAGCTCAAAAAGTGCTGTTTTCTAAAAAAGGGATTTTTCCAGATTTTAGACGGAAACGTTGAAAAAGACGAATTAATAAAAACGAATAATATAAAATTTCGTCGTTTTATGCCTTTTTCGCGTTAAAACCAGATTAAAGCTCAAACGTGCTGTTTTGCAAAATGCATTTTCAAGCATTTTAGATCGTTGAAATCGTTCAAATAGAAGCAAATTAATAAAAACGAATAAAAAAATTTTGTCGTTTTATGCTGTTTTACGCGTTAAAACGCAGATTAAAGCTCAAAAAGTGCTGTTTTGCTAAAATAAGCATTTTCAAGATTTTGATCGTTGAAACGCCCCAAAAAGAAGCAAATTTAAAAAAAACGAATAATAAAAAATTTGTCGTTTTATGTGTTTTACGCGTTAAAACGCAGATTAAAGTTTCGAAAAAGTACGTTATGCTAAAAAAAGTTTTTAAGCATTTTGATCGGGAAAGTTCAAAGACGCAAATTAATAAAAAAAAAAAAAATTTCGCGTTTTATTTGGGTTTTTCGCAAAAAAGCAGATTTGCCCAAAAGCTGTTTTGCTAAAAAAAGTTTTCAAGCATTTTAGATCGTGGAAACGTTCAAAAGCCAAAAAAAAAAACAATAATAAAAAATTTTGTCGTTTCTATGCGTTTTACGCGTTAAAACGCGAAAAAAGCTCAAACGGGTGTTTTGCTAAAATAAGCATTTTCAAGCATTTTTGACGTTGAAATCGTTCAAAAGACGCAAATTTAAAAAAAAACAATAATAAAAAATTTCGCCGTTTTTTTTTGGTTTTTCGCGTTAAAAAGCAGATTAAAAACTCAAAACGTGCTGTTTTTCAAAAAACGCATTTTAGACGTTGAAATCGTTCAAATAGAAGCAAATTAATAAAAACGAATAAAAAAATTGTCGTTTTTGGGGTGTTTTTCGGTTAAACGCAGATTAAAAACTCAAAAAGTGCTGTTTTGAAAAAAACATTTTCAAGCATTTTTGGGTCTTTTAAACGCAAATAGACGCAAATTAATAAAAAAATTTAAAAAAAATTTTGTCGTTTTGGGGGTTTTTCGCATTAAAAAGCAGATTGCTCAAAAAAGTGCTGTTTTGTTAAGCATTTTCGCATTTTAGATCGTTAAACGTTCAAATAGAAACAAATTAATAAAAACGAATAAAAAAAAATTGTCGTTTTTGCTGTTTACCCCTTAAAACGCAGATTAAAAACCCAAAAAGTGCGTTTTGCTAAAAAAAAGCATTTTCAAGCATTTTTGATCGTTGAAATCATTCAAATAGACGCAATATTAATAAAAAACAAATAATAAAAATTTCGTCGTTTTTATAACGACTTTTACGCGTTAAAACGCAGATTAAAACTCAAAACGTGCTGTTTTGCTAAAATAAGCATTTTCAAGCATTTTAGATCGATTTGAAATCGTTTAAATAGAAACAATATTAATAAAAACGAATAATAAAAAATTCGTCATTTTTATGCTGTTTTTACGCGTTAATCGCAGATTAAAGCTCAAAACGTGCTGTTTTGCTAAAATAAGCATTTTTCAAGCATTTAGATCGTTGAAATCGTTCCAAGTAGAGCAAATAGTAATAAAAACGAATAATAAAAATTCGTCGCGTTTTTATGCTGTTTTTACGCGTTAAACGCAGATTAAAGCTCAAAACGTGCTGTTTTTGCTAAAATAAAGTATTTTCAAGCATTTTAGATCGTTGAAATCCCGATCAAATGGGCACGTATTAATACAAAAACAAATAATAAAAAATTCGTCGTTTTATGCTGTTTTACGCGTTAAAACGCAGATTAAAGCTCAAAACGTGCTGTTTTGCTAATATAAGCATTTTCAAGCATTTTAGATCGTTGGAAATCGTTCAAATAGAAACATGTGTAAAACGAATAATAAAAATTCCGACCGTTTTTATGCTGTTTACGCGTTGACGCAGATTAAAAGCTCAAAACGTGCTGTTTTGCTAAAATATCATTTTCAAGCATTTTAAATCGTTGGAAATCGTTCAAATAAACAATATTAATAAAAACGAATATAAAAAAATTCGTCGTTTTTTATGCTGTTTACGCGTTAAAACGCAGATTAAAATAAAACGTGCTGTTTTTGCTAAAATAGCATTTGCAAGCATTTTGAATCGTTGAAATCGTTCAAATAGAAGCAATATTAATAAAAACGAATATTAAAAATTCGTCGTTTTTATGCTGTTTGACGAGTTAAAACGCGAATTAAAGCTCAAAACGTGCTGTTTTGCTAAAATAAAGCATTTTCAAGCATTTTAGATCTTTTTAGATCGTTGAAATCGTTCAAATAGAAGCAATATTAATAAAAAACGAATAATAAAAATTCGTCGTTTTTATGCTGTTTACGCGTTAAAACGCAGATTAAAGCTCAAAACGTGCTGTTTTGCTAAAATAAGCATTTTCAAGCATTTAGATCGTTGAAATCTTCAAATAGACGCAATATAATAAAAACGAATAATAAAAATTTCGTCGTTTTATGCTGTTTTACGCGTTAAAACGCAGATTAAAACTCAAAACGTGCTGTTTTGCTAAAATAATAAGCATTTTAGATCGTTTAAATCGTTCAAATAGACGAATATTAATAAAAACAATAATAAAAAAGCGATATAAATGATGTTTTACGCGTTTAAACGCAGATTAAAGCTAAAACGTGCTGATTTGCTTAAAATAAACATTCAAGCATTTTAGATCGTTGAAACATTTTCAAGATGCAATATTATAAAATCGATAATAGACCAACTCGTATTTATAAAGATAATAATTTCGCGTTTTAAGCTGTTTAAGCTTAAAACGCTGTTTGCTAAAATAAGATTGCATTTTAATCGTTGAAATCTTTCAATGACGCAATATTAATAAAAACGATAATAAAAATTTCGCGATTTAATTGTTTTACGCGTTAAACGCTGATTAAAGCTCAAACGTTTGCTGTTTTTGCTTAAAAGCAGATTTTCAAGCATTTTGTCGTTGAAACTTAAAAGACGCAAGCATTATTAAAAACAAATAATGAAATTCGTCTTTTATGCGATTTACGCGTTAAAACGAAGATAAAGCTTCAAAACTTTGCTGTTTTGCTTAAAAGCATTTTAAGCATTTTAGATCGTTGGAAATCGTTAAAATAGAGCATATTAATTAAAAACGAATTAATAAAAATCGTCATTTTTATGCATTTAATAAAAACGCAGATTAAAGCTCAACGTGTGTTTTGCTAAAATTTAGCATTTTACAAGCATTTAGACGCTCAAATCGTTCAAATGAAGCATATAATATAAACGAATAATTTAAAATTCGTCGTTTAAGCTGTTTTACGCGTTAGAACGCAGATTAAAAGCTCAAAAATCGTGCTGTTTTGCAAGAATCGTATTTTCAAGCTTTTAGATCGTTAAATCGATCAAATAGACGCATTAAAAAAACAATATAAAAAAGCATTTTAATGCTTTGATTCGTTAAAACGCAATAAACTAAAACGTAATAAAACGAATAATAAAAATTTTCGCATTTTAGTGTTTACGCGTTAAATCGCAATTAAAAACAAAATGTAAATTCTATATTCATTTTACGCTTTAAGAGATTAAAGCTCAAAGGCTATTAATAAAACAATATTTAAACTTTTTTAATGTTGTTTCGTTAAAGCAATTAATAACAAACGTTAAAATTGCTATATGCAAGATTTTAGCGTTAAACGTTAAACTCAAAACGTATATTTAAAAAAATAAAAAAACAAGCATTTTGATGTTGATTTCAATAAACCAATTAAAGTCAAAACGGCTTTGCTAAATAACATTTCAGCATTTTAGATCGTTGAAATCGTTCAAATAACAATTATAAAACGAATAATAAATGTCGTTTTATGCTGTTTACGCGTTAAAACGAGATAAATCAAAACGTGCTGTTTTGCTAAAATAACATTTCAAGCATTTTTGTCGTTGAAATCGTTAAATAGACGGAAAAAAAAAAACGATAATAAAAATTTCGTCGTTTTAATGCTGTTTTAGCGCGTTAAAACGCAGATTAAAGCTCAAAACGCGTTTTGCTTTAAAATGGCATTTTCAAGCATTTTAGATCGTGAAACATCGTTGAAATAGACAATTTTTAAAAAAAATAATAAAAATTTTTCGTTTTAGCGTTTACGCGTTAAAACCAATTAAACAAAAATGCGTTTTAAAATAGCATTTAACTTAAAACGAAACTTAAATAAGCAATATTAATAAAAAAATTAAAATTTTTTTTATGCTGTTTACGCGTTAAAAACGCAGTTAAAATCAAAACTTGTTTTTTAAAATTAAACTTTTAGAAGCATTTTAACGTTAAATCGTTCAAATAAGCAAATTATTACAACCAATAATAAAAATTTTGTCTTTTTCTTTTATTAAAAGCAATTAAAATAAAACGTGTGTTTTGCTAAAATAAGCTTTAAAGGATTTAATCGTTGTTTTTGTTTTAAATAAAACATATTAATAAAACGTTTTCGTCAAATTAAGCTTTTAAGCTTAAAACCCGATTAAATCAAAATGCTGTTTTTAAAACAATTAAAACATTTGTCGTTTGAAATGTTTTTAAGCATTTAATAAAACGTTTAAAAAAAAATTCGTGTTTTTAATAAAGTTTTCGCTTAAACTGTTAAACTTAAAACGGCTTTTTTAAAATAAATTTTCGGTTTTTTTTTGTTAAATCGTTCAAATAGACCAATAATTTTAAATAATAAAAATTTGTCCTTTTTTTGTTTTTCGTTAAAACGCGTTAAACTAAAACGGCTGTTTTGCTAAAATAAGCTTTCAAGCATTTTAACGTTGAAATCGTTCAAATAGACCAATATTATTAAAAAAATAATAAATTTGTCGTTTTATCTTTTCGTTAAACGCAGATTAAAACCCAAAAAGTGTTTTTTCTAAAATAAGCATTTTCAAGCATTTAACGTTGAAATCGTTAAATAGAGCAATATTAATAAAAACGAATAAAAAATTTGTCATTTTAATGCTTTTAAAATCGCAGTTAAAATCCGTTGTTTTTAAATAAGCATTTTCAAGCATTTAGATCGTTTAAATCGTTCAAATAGACGCAATAAAATAAAAAAACGAATAATAAAAATTTCGTCGTTTTATGCTGTTTTACGCGTTAAAACGCAGTGATTAAAGCTCAAAACGTGCTGTTTGCTGTAAATAGGCATTTTCAAAGCATTTTAGATCGCTGAAATCGTTGAAATAGACGCAATATTAATAAAAACGAATAATAAAAAATTCCTGTCGTTTTATGTTGTTTTACGTTAAAATCGCAGATTAAAGCTCAAACGTGCTGTTTTGCTGTAAAATAAGCATTTTCAAGCATTTTAGATCGTTGAAATCGTTCAAATAGAAGCAATATTAATAAAACGAATAATAAAAATCTGTCGTTTTTATGTTGTTTTACGCGTTAAAACGCAGATTAAAAGCTCAAAACGTGCTGTTTTGCTAAAATAGCATTTTCAAGCATTTTAGATCGTTGAAATCGTTCAAATAGAAGCAATATTAATAAAACGAATAATAAAAAATTCGTCGTTTTATGCTGTTTTACGCGTTAAACGCAGATTAAAGCTCAAACGTGCTGTTTTGCTAAAAATAAGTATTTTCAAGCATTTTAGATCGCTGAAATCGATCGCAAATAGGACGCAATATTAATAAAAAAACAAATAATAAAAATTCGTCGTTTTATAAAGGTTTCCACGTTAAAAACGCAGATTAAAAGCTCAAAACGTGCTGTTTTGCTAATATAAGCATTTTCAAGCATTTTAGATCGTTGAAATCGTTCAAATAGAAGCATTATTAATAAAAATCGAATAAAAAAATTTCGTCGTTTTTATGCTGTTTTACGCGTTAAAACGTAGATTAAAACTCAAAACTTTTTGCTAAAATAAAAAGCATTTTTCATCGTTAAATCGTTCAAATAGACGGGAAAATTTAAAAACAACCAAATAATAAAAATTTCGTCGTTTTTTTTGTTTTCGCGTTAAAACCAGATTAAAAAAACCTTTTTTCTAAAAAAAAAGATTTTCAAGCATTTTTTGGTCGTTGTTTGTTTTTAAAAAGAAACAATATTAATAAAAAAAGAATAATTCGTCATTTTTTTTTGCCGTTTTTCGCTTAAAAAAGCCCCGATTAAAAGCCCCCAAAACGTGCTGTTTTCTAAAAAAAAAGCATTTTTAAGCATTTTAGGGTCGTTGGGAAAACGTTCAAAAAAGAAGCCTTTTTAATAAAACGGGAAAAATAAAAAAATTTGTCGTTTTTTTGCCCGTTTTACGCGTTAAAAAAGTTAAAGGCCCCCAAAACGTGCTGTTTTGCTAAAAAAAGATTTTCAAGCAAGATCCCTTAAAATCCCTTCAAATAGACGCAATTTTAATAAAACGAATAATAAAAAATTGTCGTTTTTAAAGTTTTTTTACGCGTTAAAACCTTTAAATTTAAAACTCAAAAAAGTGGTTTTGGCCTGCGGGGCCCCAAAAACATTTTAGATCGTTTAAATTTGTTCAAATAGACGCAATATTAATAAAAACAAATAATAAAAAACGTCGTTTTTTTGCTGTTTTACGCGTTAAAACGGGAGATTAAAACCCCCAAAAAGTGCTGTTTTGCTTAAAATAAAACATTTTTTAACATTTGATCGTTGAAATGTTCCCAAAAAGGAAGCAATATTAGTAAAAAAAAGAATAATAAAAAAATTTGTCGTTTTATGCTTTTTTTTACGCGTTAAAAAGCAGATTAAAACTCAAAACTTTCTGTTTTTTTCTAAAAAAAAGCATTTTTAAGCATTTTTTGATCGTTTAAATCGTTCAAATAGACGCAAATTAATAAAAAAAGAATAATAAAAAATTTTTAGCCGAAAGCCTTATAACGCTGATTAAAGGTCAAAACGTGCTGTTTTTAAATGGGGAAACATTTTAGATCGTTTAAATGTTTAAAAAAGGCGCAAAATTAATAAAAAAAGAATAATAAAAAAATTTGTCGTTTTTTTTGCTGTTTTACGCGTTAAAAAGCAGATTGGCCAAAACGTGCTGTTTTTCTAAAATAAGATTTTCCAAGCATTTTAGATCGTTGAAATCGTTCAAATGGGAAAAATATTAATAAAAACGGGAAAAAATAAAAAATTTTTGTCGTTTTTATGCTGTTTTTCCCTTAAAACGCAGATTAAAAACAAAAAGGCTTTTTGCTTAAATAAGCATTTTCAAAACATTTTGATCGTTGAAATCGTTTAAATAGAAGCAATATTAATAAAAAATTTTTTAAAAAATTCGTCATTTTTTTGCTGTTTTACGCGTTTAAAAAGCAGATTAAAGCTCAAAACGTCTGTTTTTTCTAAAATAAAACATTTTCAAGCATTTTGGGTCTTTGAAATCGTTCAAAAAAGGCGCAATATTAAAAAAGAATAATAAAAAATTTTGTCGTTTTATGCTTTTTTTTTACGCGTTAAAACGCAGAATAAAACTCAAAAACCTTTTTGCCAAAATAAGCATTTTTTGCATTTTTGATCGTTGAAATTTCAAATAGAAGCAATATTAATAAAAAAAAGAATAAAAAATTCTCGTTTTTTTGCCGTTTTACGCGTTAAAAAGCAGATTAAAACTCAAAAAGGGTGTTTTGCTAAAATAAGCATTTTCCGGGTTTCAACCCTTGAAACCCTTCAAAAGACGCAATATTTTAAAAAAACGAATAATAAAAAAAATTTTCGTTTTTTTGCTGTTTTACGCGGGGGAAAAAGCAGATTAAAGCTCAAAAAGTGCTGTTTTCAAAATAAGCATTTTCGCATTTTTAAATTTAAAAAACAAATTTAAAAAAAAAATTAAAAATTTTGTTTTTATGCTGTTTTTTCCCGGGTTAAAAAACCCGATTTAAAACTAAAACGTGCTGTTTGCTTAAAAAAAGCATTTTCAAGCATTTTAGATCTTTTAAATCGTTCAAATAGACGCAAATTAATAAAACGAATAATAAAAATTTCGTCGTTTTTATCCGTTTTACCCCGTTAAAACGCAGATTAAAAAGCCCGGGTGTTTTGCTAAAATAAGCATTTTTAAGCATTTTAGATCGTTGAAATCGTTTTAAATAGAAGAAAAATTAATAAAAAAAGAATAATAAAAAAGTCGTTTTTAGCTGTTTTACGCGTTAAAACGCAGATTAAAACTAAAACGTGCTGTTTTTAAAAAACATTTTTAAGCATTTTAGGGTCGTTGAAACGTTCAAAAGACGCAAAAAAAAATAAAAAAGAATTAAAAAAAATTTCGTCGTTTTTTTCTGTTTTACGCGTTAAAACGCAGAATAAAGCTCAAAACGTGCTGTTTTGCTAAAATAAGCATTTCAAGCCAAAACCGGGAAAACGTTTTAAATAGACCAAAAATTAATAAAAACGAATAATAAAATTTCGTCGTTTTATGCTGTTTTTCGCGTTAAAACGCAGATTAAAAACCCGCGGCTGTTTTGCTAAAATAAGCATTTTCGCATTTTTGATCGTTAAAATCGTTCCAAGGGAAACAATATTAATAAAAACGGGAAAAATAAAAAAAATTGTCGTTTTTTTGGTTTTTTTCCCTTAAAACGCAAAAAAGCAAAAAGTGCTGTTTTTCTAAAATAAGCATTTTCAAGCATTTTAGATCGTTGAAATCGTTCAAATAGACGCAAATTAATAAAAAAGAAAAATAAAAATTTCCCTCGTTTTTATGCTGTTTTACGCGTTAAAACGCTGATTAAAGCCCAAAAAGTGCTGTTTTGCCAAAAAAAAGCATTTTCAAGCATTTTGGGTCGTTGAAACCCCTTGGGAAAAAGACGCAATATTAATTAAAAAAAAAAAAAAAAATTCGTCGTTTTATGCTTTTTTTTTACGCGTTAAAAAGCCGTTAAAATAAAACCGGTTTAAAAAAAAGCATTTTCAAGCATTTTAGTCGTTGAAACGTTCCAAAAGAAGCATTTTTAATAAAAAACCAAAATAAAAATTTCCCCCCGTTTTTTTTTGCTGTTTTTTCGCGTTAAAACGCAGATTAAAACCCAAAAAGTGCCGTTTTGCTTAAAATAAAATTTTTAAGCATTTTTTAAAACGTTTAAATCGTTCAAAACAGAAGCAATAATTAAAAAACGAATAAAAAAAATTCGTCGTTTTTATGCTGTTTTTTCGCGTTAAAACGCAGATTAAAAACTCAAAACGTGCTTTTTTTTGGGGTTTAAAAAAATCATTTTCAAGCCTTTTTGATCGTTGAAACCCTTCAAATAGACGAAAAATTAATAAAAAAAAAGAATAAAAAAAAATTTCGTTTTTATGTTTTTTTTTACGCGAAAAGCAGATTTAAAATTTTTTTGAAAAAAAAGGGATTTTCAACCATTTTAAAATCGTTGAAATCGTTCAAAAATAAAAAAAGAATAATAAAAAAATTTGTCGTTTTATGCTGTTTTACGCTTTAAAAAGCAGATTAAAAAAACAAAACGTGCTGTTTTTAAAATAATCATTTTCAAGCATTTTAGATCGTTTAAACGTTCAAATAGACGCAATATTAATAAAAAAGAATAATAAAACCCTCTTTTATGTTTTTTTACGCGTTAAAACGCAGATTAAAGCTCAAAACGTGCTGTTTTTAAAAAAAAGCCTTTTTAAGCATTTCAGATCGCTGAAATCGCCCCAAAAAGAAGCAATATTAATAAAAAACAATAAAAAAATTCGTCGTTTTTTTGCTGTTTTACGCGTTAAAAAAGCAGATTAAAGCTCAAAACGTGCTTTTTTTTGCTAAAAAATCATTTTTAAGCCTTTTAGATCGTTGGGAAAACGTTTTAAAAGAGCCAAAATTAATAAAAAACGGGAAAAATAAAAAATTTCCCTCGTTTTTTTTGCTTTTTTTT
Organism: Dalotia coriaria; assembly: GCF_025399875.1. NCBI lineage: Eukaryota > Metazoa > Arthropoda > Insecta > Coleoptera > Staphylinidae > Dalotia > Dalotia coriaria. Next base: position 37,678 of record NW_027045875.1, read on the forward strand.
ACGCGTTAAAACCGTTAAAACTCAAAACGTGCTTTTTTTTCATAATAAAGGGATTTTCAAGCATTTTTAAACGTTGAAAACCCTGCAAATAGAAGCAAAAAAAAAACGAATAAAAAAATTTTTTCGTTTTATTTTTTCGCGTTAAAACGGGAGATTAAAGCTCAAAACGTGCTGTTTTTGCTAAAATAATCATTTTCAAGCATTTTAGATCGTTGGGAAAACGTTCAAATGGGGTATTAATAAAAAAGAATAATAAAAAAAATTTGTCGTTTTTTTGCGTTTTTCGCGTTAAAAAAGCAGATTAAAGCTCAAAACGTGCTGTTTTTCTAAAATAATCATTTTCAAGCATTTTTTGATTTTTGAAATCGTTCAAATAGACGCAATATTAATAAAAAAAGAAAAATAAAAAAATTTTTGCCCTTTTATGCTGTTTTACGCGTTAAAACGCAGATTAAAAACTCAAAAGGGGTTTTTTCTAAAATAAAAATTTTCAACATTTTAGATTGTTTAAATCGTTTTAAAAGAAGTAAGGGAAAAAAAACGAATAATAAAAAAATTCCGTTTTTTTGTTTTTACGCGTTAAAAAAGCAAAAAACCCCAAAAGTGGGTGTTTTTCTAAAAATAAGCATTTTTTAAGCAATTTTTGATCTTGAAATCGTTCAAAAGAAGCAATATTAATAAAAAACGAATAATAAAAAAATTTGTCGTTTTTTTGCTGTTTTTTCACGTTAAAAAACCCGATTAAAATCAAAACCCTGCTGTTTTGCTAAAATAAGCATTTTCAAGCATTTTAGATCGTTGAAATCGTTCAAAAAAGACGCAAAATTAATAAAAAAGAAAATAAAAAATTGCCCTTTTTATGCTGTTTTACGCGTTAAAACGCAGATTAAAGCTCAAAACGTGCTTTTTTTTTGGGTAAAATAAGCATTTTTCAAGCATTTTAGATCGTTGAAATCGTTCAAATAGAAGCAATATTAATAAAAAAGAATAATAAAAATTTCGTCGTTTTTTTGTTTTTTTGGGGTTAAAACGGGATTAAAGCTCAAAACGTGCTGTTTTGCTTAAATAAGCATTTTCAAGCATTTTTTGATCGTTTAAATCGTTTTGGCAATATTAAAAAAAAACAATAATAAAAAATTTGTCATTTTATGCTGTTTTTCGCGTTAAAACGCAGATTAAAGCTCAAAACGTGCTGTTTTGCTTTAAAAAAAGCTTTAAGCATTTTAGATCGTTGAAATCGTTCAAAGGGGAAAAAAATTTAAAAAAAAACGAATAATAAAAAATTTTTGTTTTTTTTGCTGTTTTACGGATTTAAAAGCAGAATAAAAACTCAAAACGTGCTGTTTTTTCTTTTAAAAAAAGCATTTTCAAGCATTTTTGATCGTTGGAAAACGTTCAAATAGAAGGGAAAAAATAAAACGAATAATAAAAAAATTTGTCGTTTTTTTGCTGTTTTTCGCGTTAAAACGGGAGATTAAAGCTCAAAACGTGCTGTTTTGCTAAAATAAGCATTTTAAAACATTTTGAAAGTTTGGGAAAACGTTCCCAAAAAGACCCCAATATTAATAAAACGAATAATAAAAAAAACGTCGTTTTTTTGTTTTTTTACGCGTTTAAAAAGCAGATTAAAAACTCAAAACTTTCTGTTTTGCTAAAATAAACATTTTCAACATTTTTTGATCGTTGAAATCGTTCAAAAAAAGCAATATTAATAAAACAAAAATAAAAAATTTGTCGTTTTATGCTGTTTTTACGCGTTAAAAAGCAGATTAAAGCTCAAAACGTGCTGTTTTTCTAAAATAAGTTTTTTGCATTTTAGATCGTTGAAATGTTCAAAAAAAGGAAATTAAAAAACGAATAAAAAAAATTCCGTTTTATGTGTTTTTCCCTTAAAAACCGATTAAAGCTCAAAACGTTGTTTTGTTAAAAAAAACATTTTAAGCATTTTAGATCGTTAAACGTTCAAAAGACGCCAAATTTAAAAAAACGAAAATAAAAAATTTTGTCGTTTTATGTGTTTTACCCTTAAACGGATTAAAGCTCAAAAAGTGCTGTTTCCCAAAATAAGCATTTCAAACTTTTGGGTCGTTTAAATCGTTCAAATAGAAGCAAAATTTAAAAAAAACGAATAATAAAAATTGTCGTTTTTTTTGTTTTTACGCGTTAAAAAAGCAGTTAAAGCTCAAAACGGGTGTTTTGCTAAAATAAGATTTTAACATTTTAGATCGGAAATCGTTCAAAAAGAGCAATAAAAATAAAAAAAGAATAATAAAAATTTTTCGTTTTTGGTTTTTCGCGTTAAAACGAGAATAAAGCCTCAAACGTGTTTTTGCTAAAATAAGATTTGCATTTTAGATCGTGAAACCCTTCAAAAGACGGGGGTTATTTAAAAACGAATAATAAAAATTTTCCCTTTTATGCGACGCGTTAAAACGCAGATTAAAGCCAAACGTGCTGTTTTTAAAATAAGATTTTCAAGATTTTTACGTTAAATGTTTAAATAGAAACAAATTTTAAAAAAACGAATAATAAAACCCTTTTATGTTTTTTTACGCGTTAAACGCAAAAAGCTTTAAACGCTGTTTTAAAATAAGATTTTCGCTTTTGATCGTTGAAATCGTTCAAATAAGTAATTAATAAAAAAAAGAATAATAAAAAAATTTGTCGTTTTATGCTTTTTACCGTTAAAACGCGATTAAAGCCAAAACGTGTTTTTTGTTAAAAAAATTTTAAGCATTTTGATGGAAAGTAAAAAAAGACGCAATATTAATAAAACAAAAAATAAAAAATTCGTCGTTTTATGCTGTTTTACGCGTTAAAAAGCAGATTAAAAGCTCAAAAAAGTGCTGTTTTGTTTAAAAAAAGCATTTTTTTGCATTTTAGATCGTTTAAACGTTCAAATAGAGTAATTAATAAAAAAAGAATAATAAAAATTTTTCGTCGTTTTGCTGCGCCGTTTTACGCGTTAAAAACGCAGATTAAAAGCTCAAAACGTGCTGTTTTGCTACAAATAAGCATTTTCAACCATTTTAGATCGCTGAAATCGTTCAAATAGCTAACATAATAAAACGAATAACAAAAAATTCGTCGTTTTATGCTGTTTTACGTTAAAACGCAGATTAAAAGCTCAAAACGTGCTGTTTTGCTAAAATAATCATTTTCAAGCATTTTAGATCGTTGAAATCGTTCAAATAGACGCAATATTAATAAAACGAATAATAAAAAATTCTGTCGTTTTATGTTGTTTTACGCGTTAAAACGTAGATTAAAAGCTCAAAACGTGCTGTTTTGCTAAAATAAGCATTTTCGCTACTTCTGCGATCGCTACCGTTCAAATAGAAGCAAATATTAATAAAAAGCGAATAATAAAAATTCGTCGTTTTTATGCTGCTCTTACGCGTTAAAACGCAGATTAAAGCCTGCAAAACGTGCTGTTTTGCAAAAATAACTTCATTTTCAAGCATTTTAGATCGTTGAAATCGTTCAAATAGACGCAATATTAATAAAACGAATAATAAAAAAATTCCCGCTTTTATGCTGTTTTACGCGTTAAAACGCAGATTAAAAGCTCAAAACGCGCTGTTCTTTGCTAAATAAGCATTTTCAAGCATTTTATGATCGCTGGAAATCGTTCAAATTGTATAAATATTAATAAAAACGAATAATAAAAATTTATTGTTTTATGTTGTTTCACGCGTTAAAACAAGTAGAATAAAGCTCAAACGCTGTTTTGTTAAAAATAATTACTTTCAAGCATTTTAGATCGCTGAAATCGTTAAATAGAAGCAATATTAATAAAAAAACGAATAATAAAAATTTCCGTCGTTTTATGCTGTTTTAAGCGTTAAAACGAAGATTAAAGCTCAAAACGCGCTGTTTTGCTAAATAAGCATTTTCAAGCATTTTAGATCGTTGAAATCGTTCAAATAGAAGCACATAATAAAACAAATAATAAAAATTGCCGTTTTATGTTGTTTTAGCGCGTTAAAACGCAGATTAAAGCTCAAAACGTGCTGATTTGCTAAAATAATCATTTTCAAGCATTCATAGATCAAGCTGAAATCATCTGCAAATAGACGCAATATTAATAAAACAAATACAAAAATTCGTCGTTTTATGCTGTTTTACGCGTTAAAACGTGCAGATTGCTCAGTAAAACGCTGTTTTGCTAAAATAAGCATTTTCAAGCATTTTAGGATCGTTAGAAATTGTTCAATAGGATGGCATATTAATAAAAACGAATAATGTACCCCTGTCGTTTTATGCTGTTTTACGCGTTAAAACGCAGATTAAAGCTCAAACGCGCTGTTTTGCTGGGCAAAATAAGCACTTTCAAGACGATCGTTGAAATCGTTCAAATAGAAGCAATATTAATAAAACGAATAAAAAAAATCTGTCGTTTTATGTTGTTTTACTTCTGCTAAACGCAGATTAAAGCTCAAAACGTGCTGTTTGCTAAAATACATTTTCAAGCATTTTAGATCGTTGAAATCGTTCCAAATAGACGTAATATTAATAAAACGAATACCAAAATTTCTGTCGTTTTTATGTTGTTTTACGTTAAAACGCAGATTAAAGTTTTCAAATCGTGCTGTTTTGCTAAAATAAGCATTTTCAAGTATTTTAGATCGTTGAAATCGTTCAAATAGAAGCAATATTAATAAAAAACGAATAATAAAATTTATTGTTTTATGTTGTTTTACGCGTTAAAACGCAGATTTCAAAGCTCAAAACGTGCTGTTTGTTAAAATAATCATTTTCAAGCATTTTAGATCGTTGAAATCGTTCAAATAGAAGCTAATAATAAAAACGAATAATAAAAAATCTGTCGTTTTATGCTGTTTTAAGCGTTAAACGAAGATTAAAGCTCAAAACGTGCGCTGTTTTGCATAAAATAAGCATTTTCTAAGCATTTTAGATCGTTGAAATTGTCTCGCCAAATAGAAGCAATAATAATAAAAACAAAATAATAAAAAATCTGTCGTTTTATGTTGTTTTTATGCGTTAAAACGCAGATTAAAAGCTCAAAACGTGCTGATTTGCTAAAATAATCATTTTCAAGCATTATAGATCAAGTTGAAATCATCTCAAATAGACGCAATATTAATAAAAACAAATAATAAAAATTCGTCGTTTTATGCTGTTTTACGCGTTAAAACGCAGATTAAAGCTCAAAACGCGCTGTTTTGCTAAAATAAAGCATTTTCAAGCATTTTAGATCGCTGAAATCGTTCAAATAGACGCACATTAATAAAAACGAATAATAAAAAATTTCCTGTCGTTTTATGCTGCTGTTTTGTACGCGTTAAAACGCAGATTAAAAGCTCAAACGTGCTGTTTTGCTGTGCAAGCACCCTTCAAGCATTTTGTAGATCGTTGAAATCGTTCAAATAGTTAATATTAATAAAAACGCATCAATAAAAAATTCGTCGTTTTATGCTGTTTTACGCGTTAAAACGCGCAGATTAAAGCTCAAAAACGCGCGCTGTTTTGCTAAAATAAGCATTTCTTTCAAGCATTTTAGATCGTTGAAATCGTTCAAATAGAAGCACATTAATAAAAAACGAATAATAAAAAAAATTCGTCGTTTTATGTTGCTCTTACGCGTTAAAAACGCAGATTAAAAGCTCAAAAACGTGCTGTTTTGCTAAATAAGCATTTTCGGCATTTTGTAGATCGCTGAAATCGTTCAAATAGACGCAATATTAATAAAACGAATAATAAAAATTTCCTGTCGTTTTATGCTGTTTTACGCGTTAAAAACGCAGATTAAAGCCTTCAAACGTGCTGTTTTGCTAAATAAGCATTTTCAAGCATTTTAGATCGTTGAAATCGTTCAAATAGTAGCAATATTACTGTAAAAAACGAATAATAAAAAATTCGCCGTTTTATGTTGTTTTACGCGTTAAAAACGCAGATTAAAGCTCAAAACGCGCTGTTTTGCTGCTAAAATAAGCATTTTCGCCATTTTGTGATTGCTGAAATCGTTCAAATAGACGTAATAAAAATAAAAACGAATAATAAAAATTTCGTCGTTTTTTTGCTGTTTTACGCGTTAAAACGCAGATTAAAACTCAAAGCGTGCTGTTTTGCTAAAATAAGCATTTTCAAGCATTTTAGATCGTTAAAATCGTTCAAATAGAAGCAATATTAATAAAAACGAATAATAAAAAATTCGTCGTTTTTATGCTGTTTTACGCGTTAAAACGCAAATTAAAAGCTTAAAACGTGCTGTTTTGCTAAAATAAGCATTTTCAAGCATTTCAGATCGTTGAAATCGTTCAAATAGACGCAATATTAATAAAAACGAATAATAAAAATTTCGTCGTTTTATGCTGTTTTACGCGTTAAAACGCTGATTAAAGCTCAAAACGTGCTGTTTTGCTAAAATAAGCATTTTCAAGCATTTTAGATCGTTGAAATCGTTGAAATAGACGCAATATTAATAAAAACAAATAATAAAAATTCGTCGTTTTATGCTGTTTTACGCGTTAAAACGCAGATTAAACTCAAACGTCTGTTTTGTTAAAATAAGCATTTTCAAGCATTTTAGATCGTTGAAATCGTTCAAATAGAAGCATTATTAATAAAAACCAATAATAAAAATTTCGTCGTTTTATGCTGTTTACGCGTTAAACGCAGATTAAACTCAAAACGTGCTGTTTTGCTAAAATAAACATTTTCAAGCATTTTAAATCGTTGAAATCGTTCAAACAGAAGCAATATTAATAAAACGAATAATAAAAATTCGTCGTTTTATGCTGTTTTTCGCGTTAAAACGCAGATTAAAGCTCAAAACGTGCTGTTTTGCTAAAATAATCATTTTCAATATTTTAGATCGTTGAAATCGTTCAAATGACGGGGAAAAAACGATAATAAAAATTTCGTCGTTTTATGCTGTTTTACGCGTTTAAAA
>NW_027045876.1:0-44524 GCF_025399875.1 Dalotia coriaria
AAAAACGCCGTTTTATGCGTTTTTCGCGTTTAAAAAGCAGATTAAAGCTCAAAAAGTGTTTTGCTAAAAAAAATCATTTTCGCAAGATCGGAAATCGTTCAAATAGAAGCTTTAAAAAAAACGAATAAAAAAAATTCGTCGTTTTTTTCGTTTTTCCCTTAAAGCGCAGATTAAAACTCAAACGGGTGTTTTGCTAAAATAAAAATTTTTCAAGCATTTTAGATCGTTTAAATCGTTCAAATAGACGCAAAAAGAAAAAAGAATAATAAAAAATTTTTTCGTTTTTTTGCTGTTTTTCGCGTTAAACGCAGAATAAAGCCTCAAAAAGGGGTGTTTTAAAATGCATTTTCGATTTTAGATCGTTTAAATCGTTCAAAAGACGCAACATTAATAAAACGAATAATAAAACTTCTGTTTTATGCGTTTTACCCTTAAAAAGCAGATTAAATAAAAAGTGCTATTTTGCTAAAATAAACATTTTCCAAAATTTTTTAACTTGGGGTTTAAAACGCAATATTAATAAAAAAAAGAATAAAAAATTTCGTCGTTTTATGCTGTTTTTCGCGTTAAAACGCAAATTAAAAACTCAAAAAGGGTGTTTTGCTAAAATAAGATTTTCAAGCATTTTAGATCGTTAAACGTTTAAAAAGACGCAATATTAATAAAAAAAAGAAAAAAAAAAAATTTCCCTCGTTTTATGGTTTTTCGCGTTAAAAAAGCAGAATAAAAATCAAAACGTGCTGTTTTGCTAAAATAAGATTTTCAAACATTTTAGATCGTTGAAATCGTTCAAAAGAAACTATTAATAAAAACGAAAAAAAAATTCGTCGAGTGTTTTACGGTTCCAGATTAAAGCTCAAACGGCTTTTTGCTAAAATAAGCATTTTGCAAGACGTTAAAGTTCAAATAGACGCAATTAATAAAAAAAGAATAATAAAAAATTCGTCGTTTTATGCGTTTTACGCGTTAAACGCAGATTAAAGCTCAAAACGTGCTGTTTTGCTAAAAAAAGCATTTTCAAGCATTTTAGATCGTTGAAATTGTTTAAATAGAAGTTACTATTAATAAAAAACGAATAATAAAAATTCGTCATTTTTATGTTGTTTTACGTGCTGAAACGCAGATTGTGTGCTCAAACGTGCTGTTTTGCTGTAAATACAAGCATTTTCGCGATTTAGATCGCTGAAATCGTTCAAATAGACGCAATAAAAATAAAACGAATATTAAAAATTTCGTCGTTTTATCCCGTTTCAGCGCGTTAAAACGCAGAAGTCAAAGCTCAAAACGTGCTGTTTTGCTAAAATAAATACGTAAGCAATTTTTTGCGATCGCTGAAATCGTTCAAATAGATGCGCAATATTAATAAAAAAACGAATAATAAAAATTTCGTCGTTTTATGTTGTTTTACGCGTTAAAAACGCAGATTGAAGCCCAAAACGTGCCAGTTTTGCTAAAATAAGCATTTTCGCCAATTTAGATCGTTGAAATCGTTCAAATATATAAGTAAATATTAATAAAAACGAATAATAAAAATTTGTCGTTTTATGCTGTTTACGCGTTAAACGCAGATTAAAGTTCAAAACGTGCTGTTTTGCTATAATAAGCATTTTCAAGCATTTTGGTGATCAAGCTGAAATCGTTCAAATAGACGCACATTAATAAAACCACAATAAAATTTCCGTCGTTTTTATGCTGTTTTACGCGTTAAAACGCTAATTAAAGCCTCAAAACGCGCTGCTACTTTTGCTAAAATAAGCATTTTCAAGCATTTTAGATCGCTGGAAATCGTTCAAATGGACGCGCAATATTAATAAAAAACGAATAATAAAATTCTGTCGTTTTGGCGCTGTTTGACGCGTTAAAACGCAGATTAAAGCTCAAAACGTGCTGTTTTACAAAATAAGCATTTTCAAGCATTTTAGATCGTTGAAAATCGTTCAAATAGACGCAATAAAAAATGCAAAAACGTAAATAATAAAAATTTTGTCGCTTTTATGTTGTTTTACGCGTTAAAAACGCAGAATAAAAGCTCAAAACGTGCTGTTTTATAAAATAAGCATTCTTCCAAGCATTTTAGATCGTTGAAATCGTTCAACATCGCAATATTAATAAAAAAACGAAATACCACAAAATTCGTCGTTTTATGTTTTACGCGTTAAAAACGCAGATTAAAGCTCAAACGTGCTGTTTTGCTAAAAGCATTTTCAAGCATTTTAGATCGTTGAACTGTTCAAATAGACGCAATATTAATAAAAACGAATAATAAAAATTCGTCGTTTTATGCTGTTTTACGTTAAACGCAGATTACAGCCTGGCAACGTGCTCGTTTTGCTAAAATAAGCATTTTCAAGCATTTTAGATCGTTGAAAAACGTTCAAATAGAAGCAATATTAATAAAAAAACGAATAATAAAAAAAAACGTTCTTTTTTTGCTGTTTTTCGCGTTAAAAAGGGAGATTAAAGCTCAAAAAAGTGCTTTTTTTTTAAAATAAGATTTTCAAGCATTTTAGACGTTGAAATCGTTCAAATGATGCAAAAAAGTAAAAAAAAGAATAATAAAAAATTTTTTTTGTTTTTTTGTTTTTTTACCCTTAAAACGGATTTTCAAAACGTGCTGTTTTTGCTAAAATAAGCATTTTCAAGCATTTTAGACCCCTTTAAAAAGTTCAAATAGACGGGAATATTAATAAAACGAAAAATAAAAATTTTCGTCGTTTTTATGCTGTTTACGCGTTAAAAAAGCAGAATAAAAACTCAAAAAGTGCCGTTTTGCTAAAATAAGATTTTTAAGCATTTAGATCGCTGGGAAACGTTCAAATAGGCAAAAATTAATAAAAAAAATAATAAAAATTCCGTTTTTTTGCTGTTTTACCCTTAAAACGCAGAAAGGCCTTTAAAAAAGTGCTGTTTGCTTTAAAATAAGCATTTTTTAAGCATTTTGATCGTTTAAACCCCTTCAAATAGACCCCAAATTAATAAAAAAAGAATAAAAAAATTCGTCGTTTTTTGGTTTTTTTACGTTAAAAACGCAGATTAAAGCTCAAAACGTGCTGTTTTGCCAAAATGATTTTTAAGTTTTAGATCGTTGGGAAATGTTTAAATTTTAAAACAAAAATTAATTAAAAAAAAGAATAAAAAAATTGCCCTTTTTTTGCTGTTTTTCGCGTTGAAACGCAGATTAAAAGCTCAAAACGGCTGTTTTTTAAAATAAGATTTTCAAGCATTTTGATCGCTTTAAATCGTTCAAATAGACGCAAAAAAAATAAAAACGAATATTAAAATTTTGTCGTTTTTTCCTGTTTTACGCGTTAAAACGCAGAATAAAGCTCTCAAAAAGTGCTGTTTTTCTAAAATAAAAAATTTTCAAACATTTTAGACGTTGAAACCCTTCAAATAGACGCAAAAATTAATAAAAAAGAATAATAAAAAATTTTGTCGTTTTATGCTGTTTTACGCGTTAAAAAAGGGAGATTAAAGCTCAAAACGTGCTGTTTTGCTTTAAAAAAAATTTTTTAAGCAATTTAGATCGTTAAAAACGTTCCCAAAAAGGTTAAAATTTAAAAAAAAAACGAATAATAAAAAAATTTTGTCGTTTTTATTTTTTTCCCCGTTAAAACGCAGATTAAAAATTTAAAACGGGGCTGTTTTTGCTTAAAAAAGCATTTTCAAGCATTTTTTGATCGTTGAAATCGTTCAAATAGACGAATAAAAAAAAAAAACGAATAATAAAAAAATTGTCGTTTTATGCTGTTTTACGCGTTAAACGCGAAAAAAAGCTCAAAAAGTGCTGTTTTGCTAAAAAAAGATTTTCAAGCATTTTAACGTTAAAAAGTTAAAAAAGGGAAAATTTTTTAAAAAAAAAGAAAAAAAAAATTTTTTCGTTTTTGCCCCGTTTTACGCGTTTAAAAAAGAGATTAAAGCTCAAAAAGTGCTGTTTTTCTAAAATAAGCATTTTCAAGCATTTTTGGGTCCGGGAAAAACGTTCAAATAGACGCAATTTAAAAAAAAAACGAATAATAAAAATTTCCCCTCGTTTTATGTTTTTTACCCTTAAAAAATTAAAAACCCAAAAGGCTTTTTCCCCCAAAAAAGCATTTTCGCATTTTGTATCGCCCAAATCGTTCAAATAGAAGCAAAAAATAAAAAAAAAGAATAATAAAAAAAATTTGTCGTTTTATGTTGTTTTACGCGTTAAAACGCAAATTTAAAACTCAAAAAAGTGCTGTTTTGCTAAAATAAGCATTTTCAAGCATTTTAGATCGTTGGGAAAACCTTCAAATGACGCAAATTAAAAAAAAAACGAATAATAAAAAATTTTTTTTGTTTTATGTTTTTTTACCGGGTTTAAAAAGCAGAAAAACCCCAAACGTGCTTTTTCCCAAAAAAAGCATTTTCAAAACATTTTTTGATCGTTGAAACGTTCAAATAGAAGAATATTAATAAAACAATAATAAAAATTTTGCCCTTTTTTTGTTGTTTTAAGCGTTAAAAAAGAAAAAGCTTCCCAAAAAGTGCTGTTTTCAAAAAACATTTTCAAGCATTTTAAACGTTGAAATCGTTTAAATAGAAGCTAAAAATTTAAAAAAACAAAAATTTTTTTTGTTTTTTTACGCGTTAAAAAGCAGATTAAAAACTCAAAACGTGCTGTTTTGCTAAAATGCATTTTCGCCCTTTTAGATCGTTGAAATCGTTCAAATAGACGGGAATAAAAAAAAAAAAAAGAATAATTTAAAAAATTGTCGTTTTTTTGCCGTTTTACGCGTTAAAACGCAGAATTTAAAACCCCAAAACGTGCTGGGTTTTTCTAAAAAAAAACATTTTCAAGCATTTTAAACGTTGAAATCGTTTAAATAGAACAAAAATTAATAAAAACGAATAAAAAAATTTCAATTTTTTTGTTTTTTTACCCTTAAAAGCAGATTAAAGCTCAAAAAGCGGGTGTTTTGCTAAAAAAGCTTTTGCCCTTTTTGATCGTTGAAATCGTTCAAATAGCCAATAAAAATAAAAACGAATATTAAAAAATTTTGTCGTTTTTATGCTGTTTTACGCGTTAAAAAAGCGAATTAAAAATTTAAAAAAGTGCTTTTTTTGCTAAAATAAATTTTCGCTATTTTTGATCGTTGAAATCGTTCAAATAGACGCAATTAATAAAAAAAAGAATAATTTAAAAAAACGTCGTTTTTATGCTGTTTTCGCGTTAAACGCGGTAAAGCCCAAAACCCTTTTTTCTAAAAAAAAAGCATTTTCGGGATTTTGGGGGGTTTTTAAAACGTTCAAAAAACAAAAATTAATAAAAAACGAATTTTTAAAAATTTCGCCCTTTTTTTGCTGTTTTTCGCGTTAAAAAAGCAGATTAAAACTTTTAAAACCCTTTTTTTTTAAAATAAGCAATTTTTTTAAACATTTTTTGATCGGTTTAAATCGTTTTTTAAAAGAAAACAAAATTTAAAAAAAACGAATAATAAAAAATTTTTTCCTTTTTTTAAGCTTTTTTTTACGCGTTAAAAAGCAGATTAAAAACTCAAAACGGGTGTTTTTTCTAAAATAACATTTTCAAGCATTTTTAGATCGTTAAAATCGTTCAAATAGAAGCAATTTTTAAAAAACGAAAAAAAATTTTGTCGTTTTTTTGCTGTTTTACGCGTTAAAACGCAGAATAAAATAAAACGTGCTGTTTTTCTAAAATAAGCATTTTCAAACAAATTTTTGATCCCGGAAATCGTTCAAATAGAAGCAATATTAATAAAAACGAATAATAAAAATTTTGTCGTTTTTTGCTGTTTTACGCGTTAAAACGAATTAAAACTTAAAAGTGCTGTTTTGCTAAAATAAGCATTTTCCAAAAGAAGATCGTTGAAACCCTTCAAATAGGGGAAGGGAAATTAATAAAAACGAATAATAAAAATTTTGTCGTTTTTTTGCTGTTTTACGCGTTAAAACCCCAGAATTAAACTCAAAAAAGTGCTGTTTTGCTAAAATAAGTTTTCAAGCATTTTTTGATCCCTTGAAATCGTTCAAATAGAAACCAAATTAATAAAAAAGAATAATAAAAAATTGTCGTTTTATGCTGTTTTACGCGTTAAAAAGCAGAAAAAAAAAACTCAAAAAAGTGCTTTTTTTTGCCTAAAAAAAAGCATTTTCAAGCATTTTTGATCGCCGGGAAAACGTTCAAAAAAAAGAAAAATTAATAAAAAAGAATAATAAAAAAAACGTCGTTTTTTTGCTGTTTTTTCGCGTTAAAACCAAAATTAAAAAAACAAAAGTGCTGTTTTGCTAAAATAAGCATTTTTAAGCATTTTTGAAACGTTGAAATCGTTCAAATAAACAATATTAATTTAAAAAAAAAGAATAATAAAAATTGCCCTTTTTTTGTTGTTTACGCGTTAAAAAGCAGAATTTAAAAAACAAAAAGTGGGTGTTTTTCTAAAATAAGCATTTTTTAAAACATTTTAGATCGTTGAAAAACCCCAAATAGACGCAAAAAATTAAAAAAACGGGAAAAATAAAATTTTTTTCCCTTTTTTTGTTTTTTTACGCGTTAAAAAGCAGAAAAAAAGCTCAAACGTGCTGTTTTGCTAAAATAAGCATTTTTTGGGGATTTTAGACGTTGGGGGAAAACTTCAAATAGGGGCAAAAATTTTAAAAAAAAATAATAAAAAAATTTGTCGTTTTATGTTTTTTGCGTTAAAAAGCAGATTAAAATCAAAACGGGGCTGTTTTTGCCAAAAAAAAGATTTTCAAGCATTTTTAGATCCTTTTAAATCGTTCAAATGAAACCCAAAATTAAAAAAACGAATAATAAAAATTCGTCGTTTTAGCTGTTTTACGCGTTAAAAAGCAGATTAAAAACTCAAAAAATTTCTGTTTTGCTAAAATAAGATTTTCAAAACATTTTAGATCGTTGAAACCCTTCAAATAGAAGCAATAAAATAAAAAACCAATAATAAAAAATTTTTTTTGTTTTATGCTGTTTTACGCGTTAAAAAGCAGAAAAAAAACTCAAAAAGTGCTGTTTTTCTAAAATAAGCATTTTCAAACATTTTAGATCGTTGGGGAACCTTCAAATAGACGCAATATTTAAAAAAAAAACGAATAATTTAAAAAAAAACGTCGTTTTTTTGCTGTTTTACGCGTTAAAAAAGCAAATTTAAAAAACAAAAAAATTTCTGTTTTGCTAAAAAAAAGCATTTTCAAGCATTTTAGATCGTTTAAACGTTAAATAGAGCAATTTAATAAAAAATAATAAAAATTTTTTTGTGTTTTACGCGTTAAAACGCCGATTAAACTCAAACGGCTGTTTTGCTAAAATAACTTTTTTAAGCATTTTAACTTGAATCGTTCAAATAAAAACATAATAAAAAACGAATAATTTAAAAAATTTGTCGTTTTATCGTTTTCGCGTTAAAACGCAGATTAAAGCTCAAAACGTGCTGTTTTGCTAAAATAAGCATTTTCAGATTTTGATCGTTGAAAACGTTCAAATAGAAGCAATATTAATAAAAAAAAATAATTAAATTGTCGTTTTATGCTGTTTACGCGTTAAACGCAGATTAAAAGCTCAAAACGTTGTTTTGCTAAAATAGCTTTCAAGCATTTTAGATCGTTGAAATCGTCAAATGGCCAAAAAAATAAAAACGAATATAAATTTTGTCGTTTTAATGTTTTACGCGTTAAAACGCAGTGAAGCTCAAAAAGTGCTTTTAAAAAAGCATTTTAACATTTTAGATCGTTGAAAATCGTTCAAATAGAAATATTAATAAAAACGAATAATAAAATTCGTCGTTTTATGCTGTTTTACGCGTTAAACGCAGATTAAAGCTTTAAACGTCTGTTTTGCTAAAATTTGCATTTTCAAGCATTTTAGATCGTTTAAACGTTCAAATAGACGCAATATTAATAAAACGAATAAAAATTCGTCGTTTTAGTTTTTACGCGTTAAAAAAGCAGATTAAAGCTCAAACGTTGTTTTGCTAAAATAAGCATTTTCGCATTTTAGATCGGAAACGTTAAATAAAAGTAATATTAATAAAAAAAAATAATAATAAATTCGTCGTTTTATGCTGTTTTACGCGTTGAAAGCAGATTAAACTCAAACGTTTGTTTTGCTAAAATAAGATTTAAGCATTTGACGTTAAATTTAGCGAATTAATACTATAAAAAATTGTTTTATGCTGTTTTACGCTTAAAAGCAATTTTTAAAACTAAACGTGTTGTTTTGTTTAAAAAAGCAATTTAAAATTTATTTAAATCGTTCTAAATAGAGTTACCTAAAAACGAAAAAAAAAAATCGCTTTTTTTTTTTAGCGTTAAAGCAATTAAATAAACGTTTTAATAAAAAGCATTTTCCTTTTAACGTTAAACGTTAAATAACGCATATTAATAAAACGTAATAAAATTTCGCTTTTTTTGTGTTTTAAACCCTTAAAAAGCAGATTTTAAAACGGTTTAAAAAAGCTTTTTTGGGTTTTAGCGTTAAAACGTTAAATAAAAGTTTTTTAAAAAGATATAAAATTTTCTTTTAGTGTTTTAAACCCTTAAAAACGCAATTAAACTAAAATCGTTTTTAAAATGCTTTTTTGCTTTTAACGGTTAAAACGTCAAATAACGCAATATTTAAAAGAAAAATAAAATTTGGTTTTTTTCTGTTTACGCGTTAAAAACGCAATTAATAAAACGTTTTTTAAAAAAATTTTTTTAAACTTTTAACCCTTAAACGTTCAAATAGAAGCTTTTTAAAAAAGAAAAATTTAAAAAATTTCGTTATGTTTTACGCTTAAAAGAAATCCTCCTGCTGTTTTAGCGTAAAAAAGCATTTAAGCATTTTAACGTGTGTTTGAAATAAATTTTAAAACTTTAAAAAATTTGTCGTTTTTTGCTGTTTTACGCTTAAAAACGATTAAGTAAAATCTCGTTTTGCAAATAGCATTTTAAGCTTAACGTTGAAATTTCAAAATAGAGTTTAATAAAACGATTAAAATTCAAACGTTTTATCGTTTCCTAAAACGCAGATTAAGCTAAACGGTTTTGCAAAAAAGCTTTTAAGCTTTTGCGTTAAACGTTCAAATAAAGGTTTTTTAAAAAAAAGAATATTAAAAATTGTCGTTTATTTTTTAGCGTTAAAAGCGATTAAGCTAAAATGCTTTTTTAAAATAAAGCTTTTAAGCATTTTATTTAAATCTTTCAAATGGCAATTTAATAAAACGAATATAAAAACGCTTTTATTTTTCGCGTTAAAACGAATAAGCTAAAACGGCTGTTTTGCTAAAAAGCATTTTCAAGCATTTTTATATTTAAATCGTTCAAATGGCAATTTTAAAAAAAAACGAATAATAAAAAATTTTTTTATCTGTTTTACGCGTTAAAACGCAGTTAAGCTCAAAACGTGCTTTTCTAAAAAAGCATTTTAATTTTTAAGTTAAATCGTTAAATGAGCAATATTAAAAAACGAATAATAAAAAATTCGTTTTTATGTTTTTACGCGTTAAAACGCAGATTAAAAATCCAAACGTGCTGTTTTGCTAAAATAAGCATTTTCAAGCATTTTAGTGTGAAATCGTTCAAATAGACGCAATATTAATAAAAACGAATAATAAAAATTTCGTCGTTTTATGCTGTTTTACGCGTTAAAACGCGATTAAAGCTCAAAACGTTGTTTTGCTAAAAAAAAGCATTTTCAAGCATTTAATCGTTGAAATCGTTAAATAGAGCAATATTAATAAAAAACGAATAATAAATTTGTCGTTTTTAGCTGTTTTACCCGTTAAAACGCAGATTAACCCAAAAGTGCTTTTTTAAAATAAGTTTTAAAACTTTAGATCGTTGAAATCGTTCAATAGAAGCAATATTTAAAAAAAACGAATAATAAAAATTTCGTCGTTTTATGCTTTTTCGCGTTAAAAAGCAATTAAACCAAAAGTGTTGTTTTTAAAAAAAGCATTTTAACATTTTGATCTTAAATTTTAAATAAAAGCATTAATAAAAAAAAAAATTTAAACGTCAAAATGCTGTTTTAGCTTAAAAAAGCAGTTAAGCTCAAAACGTTGTTTTGCTTAAATAAAATTTAAGCATTTAGATGTGAAAATCGTTCAAATAGAGTAAAAATTAAAAACGAATTAAAATTTGCGTTTTTAGGTTTAGCGTTAAAACGCAATTAAAGCTCAAAAGCGTTTCTAAATAATAATTTAACTTTAATGAAATTTTAATAGAAGCAATATTAATAAAACGTATAAAATCGTCGTTTTAGCTGTTTACGCGTTAAAACCAATAATCTAAAAAACCGTTTTCAAAAAAATTTAAGCAATTTAATCGTTAAATCGTTAAAAGCATTTTTTAAAAAAAAGAATAATAAAAACGTCGTTTTTGCTTAAGCTTTTAAGCAATTTTTTGTTAAACGTGCTGTTTGTAAAAAAGCATTTAAAAATTAAAGGGTTTAAATAAAGCAATTAATAAAAAAAATAATAAAAATCGTCGTTTTATGCTGTTTTACGCGTTAAAACGCAATTAAAGCTAAAACGTCTGTTTTGCTAAAATAAGCATTTTCAAGCATTTTAGATCGTTGAAATCGTTCAAATAGACGCAATATTAATAAAAACGAATAATAAAAATCGTCGTTTTAATGCTGTTTTAGCGTTAAAACGCAGATTAAAAACTCAAAACGTGCTGTTTTGCTAAAAAAGCATTTTAAGCATTTTAATCGTTGAAATCGTTCAAATAGAAGCAATATTAATAAAAACGAATAATAAAAATCGTCGTTTTATGCTGTTTTACGCGTTAAAACGCAGATTAAAGCTCAAACGTGCTGTTTTAAAATAAGCATTTTCAAGCATTTTAGATCGTTGAAATCGTTCAAATAGACGCAATATTAATAAAAACGAATAATAAAAAATTCGTCGTTTTATGCTGTTTACGCGTTAAAACGCAGATTAAAGCTCAAAACGTGCTGTTTGCTAAAATAAGATTTTCAAGCATTTTAGATCGTTGAAATCGTTCAAATAGACGCAATATTAATAAAAACGAATAATAAAAATTTCGTCGTTTTTATGCTGTTTTACGCGTTAAAACGCAGATTAAAAGCTCAAAACGTGCTGTTTTGCTAAAATAAGCATTTTCAAGCATTTTAGATCGTTGAAATCGTTCAAATAGACGCAATATTAATAAAAACGAATAATAAAAATTCGTCGTTTTATGCTGTTTTACGCGTTAAAACGCAGATTAAAAGCTCAAAACGTGCTGTTTTGCTAAAATAAGCATTTTCAAGCATTTTAGATCGTTGAAATCGTTCAAAAACGCAATATTAATAAAAAAAAGAATAATTAAAAAAGTCGTTTTATGCCGTTTTACCCTTAAAACGCAGGGTTAAAGCTCCAAAAACCCCTGTTTTGCTTAAAAAAGCATTTTCAAGCATTTTAGATCGTTGAAATCGTTCAAATAGAAAGCAATATTAATAAAAAAAAAGAATAAAAAAAAAATTCGTCGTTTTATGCTGTTTTTACGCTTGCGATTCCAAAAAGAGCTTTTTTTTGCTAAAAAAAAGCATTTTTTTAAGCATTTGACCCTTGAAATCGTTCAAAAGACGCAATTTAATAAAAACGAATAATAAAAATTTCGTCGTTTTTATGTTTTTTTACGCGTTAAAAAAGCTGATTTGGGGTCAAAACGTGCGTTTTGCCAAAATGTTTTCCCAAACATTTTAGATCGTTGAAATCGTTCAAATAGGCGCAATATTAATAAAAAAAAGAATAATTAAAAACCCCTCGTTTTATGCTATTTTACGCGTTAAAAAAAGCAGATTAAAGCCTCAAAAGCGCTGTTTTTGCTAAAATAAGCATTTTCGCTTTTGGGGTCGTTGAAAATCTTCAAATAGAAGCAATATTAATAAAAACGAATAATTAAAAACCCTCGTTTTTATGCGTTTTTTTCGCGTTAAAAAGCAGTATTAAAAACTCAAAACGTGCCGTTTTGCTAAAATAAGATTTTCAAGATTTTAGATCGTTGAAATCGTTTTAAATAGGGCAACATAATAAAACGAATAATAAAAAAATTGGGGCATTTTATGCTGTTTTACGCGTTTAAAACCGCAGATTAAAAACTCAAAACGGCTGTTTTGGTTTAAAAAAAGCATTTTCAAGCATTTTAGATCCCTTGAAATGTTCCAAAAATGCAAAAATTAATAAAAAAGAAAAAATAAAAATTTCGTCGTTTTTTGTTTTTTTACCCTTAAAACGCAGAATGCCCCGCAAACGTGCTTTTTTTGCTAAAAAAAAGCATTTTCAAGAAGATCGTTAAAATCGTTCAAAAAGAAGCAAAATAATAAAAAAAAGAATAATAAAAAAATTTGTCGTTTTTTTGCTGTTTTTCCCTTAAAACGCAGATTAAAAACTCAAAACGTGCTGTTTTGCTAAAAAAAGCATTTTCAAAACATTTTAGATCGTTAAATCGTTCAAAAAGACGCAATATTAATGAAAACGAATAATAAAAAAATTTTGTCGTTTTTATGCTGGTTTTTCGCGTTAAAACGCGGGGTTAAAAACTCAAAACGTGCTGTTTTTCTAAAATAACATTTTCAAGCATTTTAGATCGTTGAAATCGTTCAAATAGACGCCAATAAAAATAAAAAAGGGAAAAAAAAAATTTTTTCGTTTTATGCCTTTTTTCGCGTTAAAACGCAGAATTAAAAACCCCAAAAAAGTGCTGTTTTGTTTAAAAAAAGATTTTTTTGCCCTTTTAGATCGTTGAAATCGTTCAAATAGACGGGAATAAAAAAAAAACGAATAAAAAAATTTTTTTTTGTTTTTTTGCTGTTTTACGCGTTTAAAACGCAGAAAAAAAGCTCAAAACGTGCTGTTTTTTCTAAAATAAGCATTTTCGCATTTTAGACGGAAATCGTTCAAATAGAAGCAAATTAATAAAAAAAGAATAATAAAAATTTGTCGTTTTAGGGTTTTTTTACCGGGTTTAAAAAACAGATTAAAGCTCAAAACGTGCTTTTTTTTGCTTAAAGCATTTTTTAAGCATTTTAGATCCGGGAAAACGTTTAAATAGAAGCAAATTTTAAAAACGAAAAATTAAAAATTCGTCTTTTATGCGGTTTTTCGCGTTAAAAAAGCAGATTAAATCAAAAAGTGCTGTTTTCAAAAAAGCATTTTCGACCGGGCGCTGTTTTGGGTTTAAATAAAGCAAAAATTAATAGAAAACGAATAATAAAAAATTTTGTCGTTTTTTTGCTGTTTTTCGCGTTAAAAAGCAGAATAAAGCTCAAACGTGCTGTTTTGCTAAAATAAGCATTTTCGGCATTTTAGATCGCTGGAAATCGTTCAAATAGACGCAGCAATAAAAAATAAAAACGAATAATAAAAATTTCGTCGTTTTTTATGCTGTTTTACGCGTTAAACGCAGAATAAAGCCCAAACGCTGTTTTGCTAAAATAAGCATTTTCAAGCATTTTAGATCGTTGAAATCGTTCAAATAGACGTACATTAATAAAACGAATAACAAAATTTCGTCGTTTTTATGCCGTTTTACGCGTTAAAAACGCAGATTAAAGCTCAAAACGTGCTGTTTCATAAAATAAGTACGCTAAGCATTTTAGATCGTTGAAATCTTCAAATAGACGCAATATTAATAAAAACGAATAATAAAAATTCCTGTCGTTTTTATGCTGTTTTTTACGCGTTAAAACGTTGATTAAAGCTCTCAAAACGTGCTGTTTTGCTAAACAAGTATTTGCCATTTTAGATCGTTGAAATCGTTCGTTGCACGTTCAGCCACCGTCGTTTCATGCCCTACGCGTTAAAAACGCAGATTAAAGCTAAAATCGCGCTGTTTTGCTAAAATAAGCATTTTCGCATTTTAGATCGTTGAAATCGTTCGTGAGAAGCAATATTAATAAAAACGAATAATAAAAATTCGTCGTTTTTGCTGTTGTTTTACGCGTTAAAACGCAGATTAAAGCTCGTGAACGTTGTTTTGCTAAATAAGCATTTTCAAGCATTTAGATCGTTGAAATCGTTCAAATAGACGCAATATTAATAAAACGAATAATAAAAAATTCCTGTCGCTTTATGCTGTTTTACGCGTTAAAACGCAGATTAAAGCTCAAACGTGCTGTTTTGCTAAAATAAGCATTTCAAAGCATTTTAGATCGTTGAAATCGTTCAAATAGAAGCAATATTAATAAAAATCTGTCGCTTTATGTTGTTTACGTGTTAAACGCAGTTTAAAGCTCAAAAACGTGCTGTTTTGCTAAAATAAGCATTTTCAAGCATTTTAGATCGCTGAAATCGATCAAATATCGCAATATTAATAAAACGAATAATAAAATTTCGTCGTTTTATGTTGTTTTACGTTAAAACGCAGATTAAAGCTCAAAACGTGCTGTTTTGCTGCTGTACAAGATTTTCAAGCATTTTAGATCGTTGAAATCTTTCAACAGAAGCAATATTATCAAAACGAATTAAAAATTCGTCGTTTTTATGCTGTTTTACGCGTTAAAACGCAGATTAAAGCTCAAATCGTGCTGTTTCGCTAAAATAAGCATTTTAGATCGTTGAAATCGTTCAACAGACGCAATTAATATATAAAAACGAATAATAAACTTTCGTCGTTTTTATGTTACTACGCGTTAAAACGCAGAATAAAAGCTCAAACGTGCTGTTTTGCTAAAATAAGCATTTTCAAGCATTTTGTGATCGTTGAAATCGTTCAAATACGCAATATTAATAAAAAAAACGAATAAGAAAAAATGTCGTCGTTTATGTTGTTTTACGCGTTAAAAAACGCAGATTAAAGCTCAAAAATCGTGCTGTTTTGCTAAAATAAGCATTTTCAAGCATTTTAGATCGTTGAACCGTTCAAATAGAAGCAATATTAATAAAAACGCATAATAAAAAATTCGTCGTTTTTTATGTTGTTTTACGCGTTAAAACGCGTGATTAAAAGCTCAAAACGTGCTGTTTTGCCAAAAATAAGCATTTTCAAGCATTTTAGATCGCCGAAATCGTTCAAATAGACGCAATATTAATAAAAAAAACGTAATAATAAAAATTCGTCGTTTTATATGCTGTTTTACCCGTTAAAACGCGACAAAGTTCGTAAACGTGCTGTTTTGCTAAAATAAGCATTTTCAAGCATTTTAGATCGTTGAAATCGTTCAAATAGAAGCAATATTACTAAAAATCGAATAATAAAAATTCGTCGTTTTTATGCTGTTTTACCCGTTAAAACGCAGATTAAAGCTCAAACGTGCTGTTTTGGCAAAATAAGCATTTTCTAAGCATTTTAGATCGTTGAAATCGTTCAAATAGACGCACATTATAAAAACGAATAATAAAAATTTCGTCGTTTTATGCGCTGTTTTACGCGTTAAAACGCGATTAAAAGCTCAAAAAACGCTGTTTTCGGCAAGTAAAATAAGCATTTTCGCCATTTTCAGATCGTTGAAACCCGTTTAAATACGCTACATTAATAAAAACGAATGTAATAAAAGTGTACCTGGCCATTTTTATGCTGTTTTACGCTTGCCGCGTTAAAACGCAGATTGAAGCTCAAAACGTGCTGTTTTGCTAAAATAAGCATTTTCAAACATTTTAGATCGTTGGAAAAACCGTTCAAATAGAAGCAATATTACTAAAAACGAATAATAAAAATTCGCCGTTTTTATGCTGTTTTACGCGTTAAAACGCGATTGTGCCTCAAAACGTGCTGTTTTGCTAAAATAAGCATTTTCAAGCATTTTAGATCGTTGGAAATCGTTCAACAGACGCACATTAATAAAACGAATAATAAAATTTCCCGTCGTTTTAAGCCGTTTTACGCGTTAAAACGCAGATTAAAAGCTCAAAAACGTGCTGCTTTGCCGCTAAAATAAGCATTTTCAAGCATTTTAGGATCGCTGAAATCGTTCAAATAGGAAGCGAATATTAATAAAAAACGAATAATAAAAAATACCCGTCGTTTTGAGCAAGGTATTACGCGTTAAAACGCAGATTAAAGCTCAAAACGTGCTGTTTTGCTAAAATAAGTATTTTACTTTAGATCGCTGGAAATCGTTCAAATAGACGTGCAATAAAAATAAAAAACGAATAATAAAAATTTCGTCGTTTTATGCTGTTTTACGCGTTAAACGAATAAAGCTCAAAACGTGCTGTTTTGCTAAAATAAGTATTTTCAAGCATTTTAGATCGTTGAAATCGTTCAAATAGTCGCAATATTAACAAAAACGAATAATAAAAAATTTCGTCGTTTTTATGCTGTTTTACGCGTTAAAACGCAGATTAAAGCTCAAATCGTGCTGTTTTTGCTAAATAAGCATTTTCAAGCATTTTAAATCGTTGGAAATCGTTCGTAAATAGAAGCAATATTAATAAAAAACGAATAATAAAAATCAAATCTGTCGTTTTATGTTTACGCGTTAAACGCAGATTAAAGCCTCAAAACGTGCTGTTTTGCTGCGTCAGTTACTTTTCAAGCTTTTAGATCGTTGAAATCGTTCCAACAGACGCAAATAAAAATAAAACGAATACCGGTGCACTTCGTCGTTTTATGCTGTTTACGCGTTAAAACGCAGAACGCGCTCAAAACGTGCTGTTTTGCTAAAATAAGCATTTTCAAGCATTTTAGATCGTTGAAATTGTTCAAATAGACTTAAATATTACTAAAAAACGAATAATAAAATTTCGTCGTTTTTATGCTGTTTTACGCGTTAAAACGCAGATTAAAGCTCAAATCGTGCTGTTTTGCTAAAATAAGCATTTTCAAGCATTTTAAATCGTTGAAATCGTTCAACTGAAGCAATATTAATAAAAAACGAATAATAAAAATTCGTCGTTTTTATGCTGTTTTTACGCGTTAAAACGCAGCAGATTAAAGCTCAAAACCTGCTGTTTTGCTAAAATAAGCATTTTCAAGCATTTTAGATCGTTGAAACTGTTCAAATAGAAGCACATTAAAAAAACGAATAATAAAATTGTCGTTTTTGTATGCTGTTTTACGCGTTAAAACGCAGATTGCTCAAACGTGCTGTTTTGCTAAATAAGCATTTTCAAGCATTTTAGATCAAGTTGAAATCATTCAAATAGACGCAATATTAATAAAAAACGAATAATAAAAAAATTCGTCGTTTTATGCTGTTTTACGCGTTAAACGCAGATTAAATTAAAACGAGCTGTTTTGCTAAAATAAGCATTTTCAAGCATTTTAGATCGTTGAAATCGTTTAAATAGAAGCAATATTAATTAAAAAACGAATAATAAAAAATTCGTCATTTTATGTTTTACGCGTTAAACGCAGATTAAAAGCTCAAAACGTGCTGTTTTGCCAAAATACATTTTCAAGCATTTCAGGATCGCTGGAAACTAAATAGACGCAATAATTATAAAAAACGAATAATAAAATTCGTCGTTTTATGTTGTTTTACGCGTTAAAACGCAGATTAAAGCTCAAAACGTGCTGTTTTGCTAAATAAGTAAACCAAGCATTTTAGATCGTTGAAATCGTTCAAATAGGAAGCAATATTAATAAAAAACGAATAATAAAAATTGTCGTTTTTATGCTGCTGTTTTACGAGTTAAAACGATTAAAGCTCAAAACGTGCTGTTTCCTGTTAAAATAAGCATTTTCAAGCATTTTAGATCGTTGAAATCGTCCAAATAGAAGCATATTAATAAAAAAAACGAATAATAAAAAATCTTCGTCGCTTTTATGATGTTTACGCATTAAAACGCAGATTAAAAGCTCAAACGTGCTGTTTTGCTAAAATAAGCATTTTCAAGCATTTTAGATCGTTGAAATCGTTCAAATAGAAGCAATATTAATAAAAAAATGAATAATAAAAATTCGTCGTTTTATGCTGTTTTACGCGTTAAACGCAGAATAAAAGCTCAAACGTGCCATTTTGCTAAAATAAGCATTTTCAAGCATTTTAGATCGTTGAAATCGTTCAAATAGAAGTACATAATAAAAAACGAATAATAAAAAATTCGTCGTTTTATGTTGTTTTACGCGTTAAAATGCCGAATAAAGCTCAAAACGTGATGTTTTGCTAAAATAAGCATTTTCAAGCATTTTAGATCGTTGAAATCGTTCAAATAGAAGCAATATTAATAAAAACGAAATAAAAAAAATCTGCTTTTATGCTGTTTTACGCGTTAAAACGCAGATTAAAAGCTCAAACGTGCTGTTTTGCTAAAATAAGCATTTTCAAGCATTTTAGATCGTTGAAATCGTTCAAATAGACGCAATATTAATAAAAAACGAATAATAAAAAATTCGTCGTTTTATGCTGTTTTACGCGTTAAAACGTTAAGATTAAAAGCTCAAAACGTGCTGTTTTGCTGCTAAAATAAGCATTTTCAAGCATTTTAGATCGTTGAAATCACGTTCAACAGAAGTACATTAATAAAAAACGAATAATGTACCCGTCGTTTATGCTGTTTTACGCGTTTAAAACGCAGGATTAAAGCTCAAACGTGCTGTTTTGCTAAAATAAGCATTTTCAAGCATTTTAGATCGTTGAAATCGTTCAAATAGAAGTAATATTAATAAAAAACGAATAATAAAAATTCGTCGTTTTATGTTGTTTTACGCGTTAAAACGGGATTAAAAGCTCAAAAAGTGCTGTTTTGCTAAAATAAGCATTTTCGCCCTTTTAGATCGTTGAAATCGTTCCAAATAGACGCCATAAAAAATAAAAAGAATAATAAAAAAATTTTGTCGTTTTATGTGCTTTTACCCTTAAAACGCGAATAAAGTCAAAACGTGCTGTTTTGCTAAAATAAGATTTTCAAACATTTTAGATCGTTGAAATCGTTCAAATAGAAGCAATATTAATAAAAACGAATAAAATTCGCCGTTTTTTTGCTGTTTTACGCGTTAAAAAAGCAGATTAAAAACTCAAAACGTGCTGTTTTGCTAAAGCATTTTCGCATTTTAGATCGCTGGGAAACCCTTCAAATAGACGCAATATTAATAAAAACGAATAATAAAAATTCGTCGTTTTATGTTTTTTTACGCGTTAAAAAGCAGATTAAAGCTCAAAACGTGCTGTTTTGCTAAAATAAGCATTTTCAAGCATTTTACATCGTTGAAATGTTCAAATAGAAGCAAATTAATAAAAACGAATAATAAAAATTCGTCGTTTTTTTAAGTGATTTCCCTTAAAAAGCAGATTAAAAACTCAAAACGTGCTGTTTTGCAAAAAAAAGCATTTTCAAGCATTTTAGATCGTTGAAATCGTTCAAAAGACTGATATTAATAAAAAAGAATAATAAAAAAATTTTTCGTTTTATGTTTTTTTACGCGTTAAACGCAGATTAAAGCCTCAAACGGGTGTTTTGCTAAAGTAAGCATTTTCGCATTTTTAGATCGTTTAAATCGTTCAAATAGACGCAATATTAAAAAAACGAATAATAAAAAATTCGTCGTTTTTATACTGTTTTATGCGTTAAAAAGCAGATTAAAAACTCAAAAAGTGCTGTTTTGCCAAAAAAAGCATTTTCAAGCATTTTAGATCGTTAAAAACGTTCAAATAGAAGCAATATTAATAAAAAAAAATAAAAATTCGTCGTTTTATGCTGTTTTACGCGTTAAACGCAGATTAAAACTCAAAACGGCTGTTTTGCTAAAATAAGCATTTTCAAGCATTTAGATCGTTGAAATCGTTCAAATAGAAGCAATATTAATAAAAACGAATAATAAAAATTCGTCGTTTTTTTGCTGCTTTACGCGTTAAAACGCAGATTAAAGCTCAAACGTGCTGTTTTGCTAAAAAAAGCATTTTCAAGCATTTTGAACGTTGAAATCGTTCAAATAGACGCAATATTAATAAAAACGAATAATAAAAATTTTTGTCGTTTTTTTGTTTTTTTACGCGTTAAAACGCAGATTAAAAACTCAAAAAGTGCTGGGTTTTTCTAAAATAAGCATTTTCAAGCATTTTAGATCGTTAAATCGTTCAAATAGAAGCAATTAATAAAACGAATAATAAAAATTCGTCGTTTTATGCTGTTTTACGCGTTAAAACGTAGATTAAAGCTCAAAACATGCTGTTTTGTTAAAATAAGCATTTTCAGCATTTTAGATCGTTGAAATCGTTCAAATAGAAGCAATATTAATAAAACGAATAATAAAAATTGTCGTTTTATGTTTTACGCGTTAAAAAGCAGATTAAAGCTCAAAACGGGTGTTTTGCTAAAATAAGCATTTTCAAGCATTTTAGATCGTTGAAATCGTTCAAATAGACGCAATATTAATAAAAACGAATAATAAAAATTTCTCGTTTTATGCTGTTTTACGCGTTAAACGCAGATTAAAGCTCAAAAAGGGGGTTTTGCTAAAATAAGCATTTTCAAGCATTTTAGATCGTTGAAATCGTTCAAAGAAGGAATATTAATAAAACGAATAATAAAAATTCCGTTTTATGCTGTTTTACGCGTTTAAAAAAGCAGATTAAAGCTCAAAACGTGCTGTTTTGCGTAAAATAAGAATTTTCAAGCATTTTAGATCGTTGAAATCGTTCAAAGACGCAATAAAAATAAAAAAGAATAATAAAAAATTTTGTCGTTTTATGCTGTTTTACGCGTTAAAACGCAGAATAAAGCTCAAAACGTGCTGTTTTGCTAAAATAAGCATTTTCAAGCATTTTAGATCGTTGAAATCGTTCAAATAGACGCTATTAATAAAACGAATAATACTTCGTCGTTTTATGCTGTTTTACGCGTTAAAAAAGCAGATTAAGCTCAAAACGTGCTGTTTTGCTAAAATAAATTTTCAAGCATTTTAGATCGTTGAAATCGTTCAAATAGACGCAATATTAATAAAAACGAATAATAAAAATTCGTCGTTTTATGCTGTTTTACGCGTTAAAACGCAGATTAAAAACTTTAAAAAGTGCTGTTTTGCTAAAATAAGCATTTTCCCCCTTTTAGATCGTTGAAATCGTTTAAATAGAAGCAATATTAATAAAAAACGAATAATAAAAATTCGTCATTTTTTTGCTCTTTTTCGCGTTAAACGCAGATTAAAGCTCAAACGCGCTGTTTTGCTAAAATAGCATTTTCAAGATTTTAGATCGTTGAAATCGCTCAAAAGACGCAATATTAATAAAAACGAATAATAAAACTGTCGTTTTTATGTTGTTTTACGCGTTAAAACGCAGAATAAAGCTCAAACGTGTGTTTTGCTAAAATAAGCATTTTCAAGCATTTTAGATCGTTGAAATGTTCAAATAGAGGAAATATTAATAAAAACGAATAATAAAAATGTCGTTTTATGCTGTTTTACGAGTTAAAACGCAGATTAAAAGCTCAAAACGCTGTTTTTAAAATAAGCATTTTCAAGCATTCTGATCGTTGAAATCGTTCAAATAGAAGCAATATTAATAAAAACGAATAATAAAAATTGTCGTTTTATGCTGTTTTACGCGTTAAAACACAGATTAAAGCTCAAACGTGTTTTGCTAAAAAAAAGCATTTTCAAGCATTTTAGATCGTTGAAATCGTTTTAATAGACGCAATATTAATAAAAACGAATAATAAAATTTGTCGTTTTATGTTGTTTTACGCGTTAAAACCCCAGATTAAAGCTCAAAACGGCTGTTTTGCTAAAATAAGCATTTTCAGCATTTTGATCGTTGAAACGTTCAAATAGGAATATTAATAAAACAAATAAAAATTCGTCGTTTTATGTGTTTACGCGTTAAACGCAGATTAAAGCCAAAACGTCTGTTTTGGTAAAATAAAATTTTCGCATTTTAGATCGTTGAAACGTTCAAAGACGCAAAAAATAAAACGAATAAAAATTCGTCGTTTTATGCTGTTTTACGCGTTAAACGCGAAAAAGTCAAACGTGCTGTTTGCTAAAAAGCATTTCAACATTTAGATCGTGAAATCGTTCAAATAGACAATTAATAAAACGAATAATAAATTGTCGTTTTTGCTTTTACGCTAAACGCAGATTAAAGCTCAACGCGCTGTTTTGCTAAATAAGCATTTTCAAGCATTTTAGATCGTTGAAATCGTTCAAATAGAAATATTAATAAAAACGAATAATAAAAATTGTCGTTTTATGTGTTTTAATTAAAACGCAGATTAAAGTCAAACGCTGTTTTAAAAATACATTTCAAGCATTTTATATGTTGAAATCGTTCAAATAGAAAATTAATAAAACGAATAAAAAATGTCGTTTTTTGTTTTACGAGTTAAACGCAGATTAAAGCTCAAACGTGCTGTCGTTAAAAAACGCATTTTAGATCGTGAAATCGTTCAAATAGAAGCAAATTTTAAAAACGAATAATAAAAATTGTCGCTTTATATGTTTTACGCATTAAACGCAGATTAAAGCTCAAACGCTGTTTTGCTAAATAAGCAGTTTCCCTTTTAGATCGCTGAAATCGTTCAAAGAAGCAATATTAATAAAAACGAAAATAAATAACGTCGTTTTTATGCGTTTTACGCGTTAAAACGCAGAATAAAGCTCAAAAAGTGCTGTTTTGCTTTAAAATATAAGCATTTTTCAAGCATTTTAGATCGTTAAGTGTTCAAATAAAACAATATTAATAAAAACGAATAATAAAATTCGTCGTTTTATGCTGTTTTACGCGTTAAAACGCAGATTAAAAGCTCAAAACGATGCTGTTTTGCTAAAATAAGCATTTTCGAAGCATTTTTAGATCGTTAGAATCGTTCAAATAGAAGCAGTATTAATAAAAACGAATAATAAAATTCGTCGTTTTTATGCTGTTTTTACGCCGTTAAAAACGCAGATTAAATACTCAAAACGTGCTGTTTTGCTAAAATAAAGCATTTTCAAAGCATTTTTTAGATCGTTGAAATCGTTCAGAGTAGACGCAATATTAATAAAAACGAATAATAAAAATTTCGTCGTTTTTATGCTGTTTTACGCGTTAAAACGCAGATTAAAGCTCAAAACGTGCTGTTTTGCTAAAATACTTATTTTCAAGCATTTTTAGTCGTTGATAATTTCAAATAGAAGCAATATTAATAAAAACGAATAATAAAAATTCGTCGTTTTTATGCTGTTTTACGCGATTTAAAACGCGAATTAAAACTCAAAACGTGCTGTTTTGCTAAAATAAGCATTTTCAAGCATTTTAGATCGTTGAAATCGTTCAAATAGACGCCATAAAATAAAAACGAATAATAAAATTTCGTCGTTTTTATGCTGTTTTACGCGTTAAAACGCAGAATAAAAGCTCAAACGTGCTGTTTTTGCTAAAATAAGCATTTTCAAACATTTTAGATCGTTGATCGTTCAAATAGAAACAATATTAATAAAAAACGAATAATAAAAATTCGCCGTTTTTATGCTGTTTTTACGCGATTAAAACGCAGATTAAAACTCAAAACGTGCTGTTTTGCTAAAATAAGCGCATTTTCAAGCATTTTAGATCGTTGAAATCACGTTCAAATAGACGCAATATTAATAAAAACGAATGGTAAAATTTCGTCGTTTTATGCTGATTTTTACGCGTTAAAAACGCGCAGATTAAAACTCAAAACTTGTGCTGTTTGCTAAAATAAGCATTTTCAAGCATTTTACATCCGTTGGAAATCGTTCAAATAGAAACGTATTAATAAAAACGAATAGCCAGAATTCGTCGTTTTTACATGTGCTGTATTACGCGTTAAAACGCGCCAGTAAAGCTCAAAACGTGCTGTTTTGCAAAAATAAAGCATTTTCAAACATTTTAGATCGTTGAAATCGTTCAAATAAGACGCAATATTAATACAAAAACGAAGATAATAAAAAATTCGTCGTTTTTATGCTGTTTACCGTTAAAATATTAATGCTGGTCATTAATCATTCATCAATATGTTTTGCTAAAATAAGCATTTTCAAGCATTTTAGATCGTTGAAATCGTTTAAATAGAAATATTAGCAAAAACGAATAGCAAAAAAATTCGTAATTTTATGCTGTTTTACGCGTTAAAACGCAGATTTAAAGCTCAAATCGCGCTGTTTTGCTAAAATAAAGCATTTTCAAAGCATTTTAGATCGTTGAAATCGTTCCAAAATAGAAGCAATATTAATAAAAAACGAATAATAAAAAATTCGTCGTTTTTATGCTGTTTTGCGAGTTAAAACGCGAATTAAAAGCGCAAAACGTGCTGTTTTGCTAAAATAAGCATTTTCAAGCATTTTGGAGTCGTTGAAATGTTAAATGAAACAATATTAATAAAGAAGCAGATAATAAAAATTACCGTCGTTTTTATGCTGTTTTTACACGAAGTTAAAACGCAGATTAAGCTCAAAACGTGCTGTTTTCTACGTTTAAAATAAGCATTTTCAAGCATTTTTAGATCGTTGAAATCGATTTCAAATAGAAGCAATATTAATAAAAACAGGTAATAAAAATTCGTCGCGCTTTTATGATGTTTTACGCATTAAAACGCAGATTAAAACTCAAAACGTGCTGTTTTTGCTAAAATGGCATTTTCAAGCATTTTGAATCGTTGAAATGCGTTCAAATAGAAGCAATAATGGCAAGCAGGCAAATAAAAATTCGTCACGTTTTTATGCTGTTTTACGCGTTAAAACGCAGAATAAAAAGCTCAAAACGTGCTGTTTTGCTAAAATAAGCATTTCAAACATTTTAGATCGTTGAAATCGTTCAAATGGGGAAACTATTATTAATAAAAACAGATAATAAAAATTCGTCGTTTTTTATGCTGTTTTTACGCGTTAAAACGCCGAATAGCTCAAAACGTGCTGTTTTGCTAAAATAAGCATTTTCAGAAGAAGCATTTTAGATCGATTTGAAATCGTTCCAAATAGAAGCAATATTAATAAAAACGAATAATAAAATTCGTCGTTTTATGCTGTTTACACTTGTTAAAACGCAGATTAAAACTCAAAAACGTGCTGTTTTGCTAAAATAGCATTTTCAAGCATTTTTAGATCGTTGAAATCGTTCAAATAGAAGCAATAGTAGCCAAAACGAATAATAAAAAATTCGTCCGTTTTTATGCTGTATTGCACATGATTTAAAACGCATATTAAAGCTCACCAAAACGTGCTGTTTTTGCAAAAATAAGCATTTTCAAGCATTTTAGATCGTTGAAATCGTTCCAAATAGACGCAATATTAATAAAAACCCGAATAATAAAATTCGTCGTTTTTTGTAATGCTGTTTTACGCGTTAAAACGCAGATTAGAAGCAAAACGTGCTGTTTTGCTAAAGTAAGCAATTTCAAGCATTTTTAGATCGTTGAAATCGTTCAAATAGAAACGTATTAATAAAAACGAATAATAAAAATTCGTCATTTTTTATGCTGTTTTTACGCGTTAAAAAACGCAGATTAAAAGTTCAAAACGTGCTGTTTTGCTAAAATGGCGCATTTTCAAGCATTTTGAATCGTTGAAATCGTTCAAGTAAGAGCAATATTAATAAAAACGGAATATAATAAAAATTTCGTCGTTTTTATGTGCTGGTTTTCGCGTTAAAACGCAGAATAAAGCTCAAAACGTGCTGTTTTGCTAAAATAAGCATTTTCAAACATTTTAGATCGTTGGAAATCGTTTCAAATAGAAACAATATTAATAAAAAACGAATAATAAAAATTCGTGATTTTTATGCTTTTGTTTTACGCGTTAAACGCAGATTAAAACTCAAAATCGCGCTGTTTTGCTAAAATAAGCATTTTCAAGCATTTTAGATCGTTGAAATCGTTCAAATAGAAGCAATATTAATAAAAACGGAATAATAAAAAATTCGTCGTTTTTTATGCTGTTTTACGAGTTAAAACGCAGATTAAAAGCTCAAAACGTGCTGTTTTGCTGGAAATAAAATTTTCAAAAGCACATTTTAGATCGTTGGAAATCGTTCAAATAGAAGCAATATTATTAATAAAACGAATAATAAAAATTCGTCGTTTTTATACTGTTTACAGTTAAAACGCAGATTAAAACTCAAAACGTGCTGTTTTCGTTAAAATAAGCATTTTCAGCATTTGAATCGTTGAAATCGTTCAAATGGGAAACAATATTAATAAAAACGAATAATAAAAGATTCGTCGCTTTTATGATGTTTACGCATTAAAAACGCAGATTAAAAGCTCAAAACGTGCTGTTTTTGCTAAAATAAGCATTTTCAAGCATTTTAGATCGTTGGAAATCGTTCAAATAAGAAGCAATATTAATAAAAACGAATAATAAAAATTCGTCGTTTTATGCTGTTTTTACGCGTTAAAACGCAAGAATAAAACTCAAAACGTGCTGTTTTGCTAAAATAAGCATTTTCAAGCATTTTTAGATCGTTGAAATCGTTCAAATAGAAACAATGTGTAAAAACGAATAATAAAAATTCGTCGTTTTATGCTGTTTTACCGCGTTAAAACGCCGAATAAAGCTCAAACGTGCTGTTTTTGCTTTAAATAAGCATTTTTCAAGCATTTTAGATCGTTGAAATCGTTTCAAAAATAGAAGCAATAATAAAAACGAATAAAAGTGCGTCGTTTTATGCTGTTTTACGCGTTAAAACGCGTTAAAACTCAAAACGTGCTGTTTTGCTAAAATAAGCATTTTCAAACATTTTAGATCGTTGAAATCGTTCAAAATAGACATAATATTAATAAAAACGAATAATAATAAAAATTCGTCGTTTTTTATGCTTATTTTTTACGCGTTAAAACGCAGATTAAAACTCAAAATGCTGTTTTGCTAAAATAAAAGCATTTTCAAGCATTTTGAATCGTTGAAATCGTTCAAATAGAAGCAATATTAATAAAAACGAATAGTAAAAATTCGTCGTTTTTGTGCTGTTTTACGCGCGTTAAAACGCAGATTAAAGCTCAAAACGTGCTGTTTTGCTAAAATAAAGCATTTTCAAGCATTTTAGATCGTTGAAATCGTTCAAATAGAAGCAATATTAATAAAAACGAATAATAAAAAAATTCGTCGTTTTATGCTGTTTACGCGTTAAACGCAGATTAAACCTCAAAACGTGCTGTTTTGCTAAAATAAGCATTTTCAAAGCATTTTAGATCGTTGGAAATCGTTCAAATAGACGCAATATTAATAAAAACGAATAATAAAAATTTCGTCACGTTTTTATGCTGTTTTTACGCGTTAAAACGCAGATTAAAGCTCAAAACGTGCTGTTTTGCTAAAATAAGCATTTTCAAGCATTTTTAGATCGTTGAAATCGTTCAAAATAGAAGCAATATTATTAAAAACGAATAATAAAAATTCGTCGTTTTTATGCTGTTTTACGCGTTAAAACGCAGATTAAAACTCAAAACGTGCTGTTTTTGCTAAAATAAACATTTTCAAGCATTTTTAGATCGTTGAAATCGTTCGAATAGACGCCATAAAATAAAAACGAATAATATAAAAATTTCGTCGTTTTTATGCTGTTTTACGCGTTAAAACGGGAATAAAACTCAAAACGTGCTGTTTTGCTAAAGATAAACTTTTCAAACATTTTTAGATCGTTGAAATCGTTCAAATAGAAGCAATATTAAAAACGAATAATAAAAATTCATACGTTTTTATGCTGTTTTACGCGTTAGAAACGCGGATTAGAAGCTCAAAACGTGCTGTTTTAGCACAAAATAAGCATTTTTCAAGCATTTTTTAGATCGTTGAAATCACGTTCAAATAGACGCAATATTAATAAAAACGAATAATAAGAATTTCGTCGTTTTATGCTGTTTTACGCGTTAAAACGCGATTAAAGCTCAAAACGTGCTGTTTTGCTAAAAATAAAGCATTTTCAAGCATTTTACATCGTTGTCGTTCAAATAGAAGCAATATTAATAAAACAGATAATAAAAATTCGTCGTTTTATACTTTGTATTACGCGTTAAAACGCAGATTAAAGCTCAAAAACGTGCTGTTTTTAAAAATAAGCATTTTCAAAGCATTTTGAATCGTTGAAATCGTTCAAATAGACGCAATATTTAATAAAACGAATAATAAAAAATTCGTCGTTTTTATGCTTTTATTTTTACGCGTTAAAACGCAGATTAAAAAGCTCAAAACGTGCTGTTTTGCTAAGTAAACATTTTCAAGCATTTTTAGATTGAAATCGTTCAAATAGACGCAATATTAATAAAACGAATAATAAAATTCGTCATTTTTTATGCTGTTTTACGCGTTAAAGAAACGCAGATTAAAGAGCTCAAAACGATGGCATGTTTTTGCTAAAATAAAGCATTTTCAAGCATTTTTAGATCGATTTAAATCGTTCAATGAAGCAATATTAATAAAAACGAATAATAAAAATTTCATTTGTTTTTGTACTGTTTACGCGTTAAAACGCAATTAAAGCTCAAAACGTGCTGTTT
This sequence comes from Dalotia coriaria, assembly GCF_025399875.1. NCBI lineage: Eukaryota > Metazoa > Arthropoda > Insecta > Coleoptera > Staphylinidae > Dalotia > Dalotia coriaria. The sequence continues at coordinate 28,302 of NW_027045876.1, forward strand.
GCTAAAATAAGCATTTTCAAGCATTTTAGATCGTTTGGAAATAGTTTAAATAGAAGCAATATTAATAAAAACGAATAATAAAAAATTCGTGATTTTTATGCTTTTGTTTACGCGTTAAAACGCGCAGATTAAAGCTCAAAACGTGCTGTTTTGCTAATATATAAAGCATTTTCAAGCATTTTTGAATCGTTGAAATCGTTCAAATAGACGCAATATTAATAAAAACGAAAGATAATAAAATTTCGTCGTTTTTATGCTGTTTTACGCGTTGAAACGCAGATTAGAAGCTCAAAACGTGCTGTTTTGCTAAAATAAAAGCATTTTCAAGCATTTTTGAATCGTTGAAATCGTTCAAATAGACACAATATTATTAAAAACGAATAATAAAATTTCGTCGTTTTTATGCTGTTTACGCGTTAAAACGCAGAATAAAATAAAACGTGTGTTTTGCGCACAAAATAAACATTTTCAAGCATTTTTATATCGATTTGAAATCGTTCACATAGAAACAATATTAATAAAAACGAATAATAAAAAAATTCGTCGTTTTATGCTGTTTTACGCGATTTAAAGAAACGCAAAGATTAAAACTCAAAACGATGCTGTTTTGCTAAATAAGCATTTTCAAAGCATTTTTAGATCATTGAAATCGTTCAAATAGACGCAATATTAATAAAAACTAATAATAAAAAATTCGTCGTTTTATACTGTTTTGTCTGCGTTAAAACGCAGATTAAAACTCAAAACGTGCTGTTTTGCTTTAAAATAAAAGCATTTTCAAGCATTTTAGATCGTTGAAATCGTTCAAATAGAAGCAATATTAATAAAAACGAATAATAAAAAATTCGTCGTTTTATGCTGTTTTTACGCGTTAAAACGCAGATTAGAAAACTTTCAAAACGTGCTGTTTTGCTAAAATAAAAGCATTTTCAAGCATTTTGAATCGTTGAAATCGTTCAAATAGAAACAATGTGTAAAAACGAATAATAAAAATTCGTCGTTTTATGCTGCTTTACGCGTTAAAACGCAGATTAAAGCTCAAAACGTGCTGTTTTTTGCTAAAATAAGCATTTTTCAAGCATTTTTAGAACGTTGAAATCGTTCAAATAGAAACAATATTAATAAAAACGAATAATAAAAATTCGTCACGTTTTATGCTGTTTACGCGTTAAAACGTAGATTAAAGCTCAAAACATGCTGTTTTGTTAAAATAAGCATTTTCAAGCATTTTAGATCGTTGAAATCGTTCAAATACGGCAATAGTAATAATAAACGAATAATAAAATTCGTCGTTTTATGCTGTTTTACGCGTTAAAACGCAGATTAAGAAATAAAACGTGCTGTTTGCTGAAATAAGCATTTTCAAGCATTTTAGATCGTTGAAATAGTTCAAATAGACGCAATATTAATAAAAACGGAATAATAAAAATTTCACCGTCGTTTTTATGCTGTTTTACGCCCGTTAAAACGCAGATTAAAACTCAAACGTGCTGTTTTGCTAAAATAAGCATTTTCAAACATTTTAGATCGTTGGGAAATCGTTCAAATAGACGCAATAAAATAAAAACGAATAATAAAATTTCGTCGTTTTTATGCTGTTTTACGCGTTAAAACAGAATAAAAGCTCAAAACGTGCTGTTTGCTAAATAAAGCATTTTCAAGCACATTTTGAATCGTTGAAATCGTTCAAATAGACGCAATATTAATAGAAACGAATAGTAAAAGAATTTTCGTACGTCGTTTTTTGGCTGCTGTTTGCACGCTTGCGATTTAAAAGGCTTGCGGATTTAAACTCAAAACGTTGCTTTTGTTTTTGCTAGCTAACAAGCATTTTCAAGCATTTTAGATCGTTTGAAAATCGTTCAAATGAGAAGCAATAGTAGCTAAAAGGAAACGGAATAAACCAAAATCGTCGTTTTTTACATGCTGCTGTTTTTACGCGTTAAAACGCAGATTAAAGCCTCAAAACGTGCTGTTTTGCTAAAATAAGCATTTTCAAGCATTTTAGATCGTTTAAAAATCGTTCAAATAGAAGCAATATTAATAAAACGAATAATAAAAAATTCGTCGTTTTTATGCTGTTTTACGCGTTAAAACGCGATTAAGCGGCGTGCTGTTTTGCTAAAATAAAAGCACATTTCAAACATTTTTAGATCGTTGAAAATCGTTTAAATAGAAGCAATATTAATAAAAACGAATAATAAAATTCGTCATTTTATGCTCTTTACGCGTTAAACGCAGATTAAAGCTCAAAACGTTGCTTTCTGTTTGCTAAAATAAGCATTTTCAAGCATTTTAGATCACGTTGAAATCGCTCAAATAGACGCAATAATGTAAAAACGAATAATAAAATTTCGTCACGTTTTTATGCTGTTTTACGCGATTAAGAAACGCAGGAATAAAGCAAAACGATGCTGTTTTGCTAAAATAAGCATTTCAAGCATTTTAGATCGTTGAAATCACGTTTCAAATAGAGGAAATATTAATAAAAACGAATAATAAAAATGTGTCGTTTTTATGCTGACACAGTTAAAACGCGCAGATTAAAGCTCAAAACGTGCTGTTTTGTTAAAATAAAGCATTTTCAAGCATTTCAGATCGTTGGAAATCACGTTTCCGTAATAGAAACAATATTAATAAAAAACGAAGATAATAAAAAATTCGTCGATTTTTATGCTGTTTTTACGCGTTAAAACGCAGATTAAACTCAAAACGTGCTGTTTTTGCTTTCAAAATAAGCATTTTCAAGCATTTTAGATCGTTGAAATCGTTTTAATAGACGCAATATTGTAAAACGAAAGATAATAAAATTTCGTCGTTTTTATGCTGTTTTACGCGTTAAAACGCAGATTAAAACTTTCAAAACGTGCTGTTTTTTGCACAAATAAGCATTTTCAAAACTTTAGATCGTTGAAATCGTTCAAATAGAAGGAATATTAATAAAAACAGATAATAAAAAATTCGTCTCGTTTTTATGCTGTTTTACGCGCGTTAAAACGCAGATTAAAGCTCAAACGCGTGCTGTTTTGGTAAAATAAGAATTTTCAAGCATTTTAGATCGTTGAAATCACGTTCAAATTAGACGCAATAAAAATAAAAACGGAATAATAAAAATTTCGTCGTTTTATGCTGTTTACGCGTTAAAACGCAGAATAAAACTCAAAACGTGCTGTTTTGCTAAAATAAGCATTTTCAAGCATTTTTTAGATCGTTTGAAATCATTTCCAAATAGACGCAATATTAATAAAAACGAATAATAAAATTTCGTCGTTTTTATACGGTTTACGCGTTAAAACGCAGATTAAACTCAAATCGCGCTGTTTTGCTAAAATAAGCGGCGCAGATCGTTGAAATCGTTCAAATAGACGCAATATTAATAAAAACGAATAATAAAAAATTCGTCGTTTTATGCTGTTTTACGCGGGTAAAAACGCAGATTAAAGCAAAACGTGCTGTTTGCTAAAATAAGCATTTTCAAGCATTTAGATCGTTGAAATTGTTCAAATGGGCGCGCAATAAAAATAAAAACGAATAATAAAAATTTCGTGTTTTATGCTGTTTTACGCGTTAAAACGCAGGGCAAAAGCTCAAAACATTGCTGTTTTGCTAAAATAAGCATTTTCAAGCATTTTAGATCGTTGAAATCGTTCCAAAATAGACGCAATATTAATAAAACGAATAATAAAAATTCGTCGTTTATATGTATGCTGCTTTACGCGTTAAAACGCAGATTAAAGCTCAAAACGTGCTGTTTTGCTAAAATAAAGCATTTTCAAGCATTTTTAGATCGTTGAAATCACGTTTCAAAATAGAAACAGCCGTAATAAAACGAATAATAAAAATTTCGTCGTTTTATATGCTGTTTTACGCGTTAAAACGCAGATTAAAAATCAAAACGTGCTGTTTTGCTAAAATAACATTTTCAAGCATTTTTAGATCGTTGAAATCGTTTTAAATAGACGCAATATTGAAGCAGATGTAAAAATTCGTCATTTTTATGCTCTTTTTTACGCGTTAAGAAACGCAGATTAAAGCTCAAAACATTGCTGTTTTGCTAAAATAAGCATTTTCAAGCATTTTAGATCGTTGAAATCGCTCAAATAGACGCAATATTAATAAAAACAAAATAATAAAAAGAACCGTCGTTTTTATGCTGTTTTACGCGTTAAAACGCAGAATAAAAGCTCAAAACGTGCTGTTTTGCTTTAAAATAAGCATTTTCAAGCATTTTAGATCGTTGAAATCGTTCAAATAGAGGAAATATTAATAAAAACGAATAATAAAGAAGTTTGTCGTTTTATGCTGTTTTACGAAGTTAAAACGCAGATTAAAGCTCAAAACGTGCTGTTTTTGTTAAATTGTGTTGCAAGCATTTCAGATCGTTGAAATCGTTCAAATAGAAGCAATATTAATAAAAACGAATAATAAAAATTCGTCCTCGTTTTATGCCTGTTTACGCGTTAAACGCAGATTAAAACTCAAAACGATACTGTTTTGCTAAAATAAGCATTTTCAAGCATTTTAGATCGTTGAAATCGTTCAAATAGACACCAATCCATTTAATAAAAACGAATAATAAAAATTTCGTCGTTTTATGCTGTTTAGCCGCTAAACGCAGATTAAAACATGAAAACGTGCTGTTTTGCTAAAATAAGCATTTTCAAGCATTTTAGATCGTTGAAATCGTTCAAATAGAAGCAATATTAATAAAAAGAATAATAAAAATTTTGTTGTTTTATGCTGTTTTACGCGTTAAAACGCAGATTAAAAACTCAAAACGTCTGTTTGGAAAAAAAGCATTTAAGCATTTTAGATCGTTGAAATGTTCAAATAGACGCAATAAAAAAAAACGAATAATAAAAATTTCGTCGTTTTTATGCTGTTTTACGCGTTAAAAAAGCAGAATAAAGCCTCAAACGTGCTGTTTTGCTAAAAATAAGCATTTTCAAGCATTTTAGATCGTTGAAATCGTTCAAATAGACGCAATATTAATAAAAACGAATAATAAAAAATTTCTGTCGTTTTTTGCTGTTTTACGCGTTAAAACGCAGATTAAAGCTCAAACGTGCTGTTTTGCTAAAAATAAGATTTTAGATCGTGAAACGTTCAAATAGAAGCAAATTAATAAAAAAAAAAAAAAATTGTCATTTTTTTGTTTTTACGCGTTAAACGCAGATTAAAGCTCAAAAAGTGCTGTTTTGCTAAAATAAGCATTTTCGCATTTTAAATCGTTAAACGCCCCAATTGACGCAATATTTAAAAAACAAAATAAAATTTTGTCGTTTTATGGTTTTTACCCTTAAAACCGTAAACTCAAAAAGTGCGTTTTTTTAAAAAAAAGATTTTCAAGCATTTTGATCGTTTAAATGTTCAAATAGAGGGGAAAAATTAAAAAAACGAATAATAAAAAAATTTTGTTTTATGCTGTTTTACAGTTAAAACGCAGATTAAAAACTCAAAACGGGTGTTTTGGGGTTTAAAAAAAGCATTTTCGCATTTGATCGTTTAAACGTTCAAATAGAAGCAATATTAAAAAACGAATAAAAAAATTTCGTCGTTTTTATGCTGTTTACGCGTTAAAACGGATTAAAACTGAAAACGGGTGTTTTTTGGTAAAATAAGCATTTTCCGCCCTTTTAGATCGTTGAAATCGTTCCCAAAAAGAATTAAATTAATAAAAACGAATAATAAAAATTGTCGTTTTTTTTCCGTTTTTAAAGTTAAAACGCAGATTTCCCAAAAACGGGTGTTTTGTTAAAATGCAATTTTTAAACATTTTTAGATCGTTTAAAACGTTCAAATAGAAGCAATATTAATAAAAAAGAATAATAAAAAAAATTTTGTCGTTTTTTTGCTGTTTTTTCGCGTTAAAACGCAGATTAAAAAAACAAAAAGTGCTGTTTTTTCTAAAATAAGATTTTTTGCCCTTTTTGGGTCGTTGGGAAAACGTTAAATAGACGCAATTTTTAATAAAAAACGAATAATAAAATTTCCCCTAGTTTTTTTGGGGGTTTTACCCCGTTAAAACGCAGATTAAAGCCCCGGGGCGTGCTGTTTTTTCTAAAATAAGCATTTTCAAGCATTTTTTGATCGTTGGGAAAAGTTTTAAAAGAAACAAATTAATAAAAAAAGAATAATAAAAATTCGTCGTTTTTTTGCCGTTTTACGCGTTAAAAAGCAGATTAAAAAACTCAAAAACGTGCTGTTCTGGTAAAATAAAAACATTTTCAAAACATTTTAGATCGTTGGGAAAACGTTCAAATAGACGCAATAAAAAAAAAAACGAATAATAAAAATTTCGTCGTTTTTTTGCCGTTTTACGCGTTAAAAAAAACCCCGAATAAAAACTCAAAAACGGCTGTTTTGCTAAAATAAGCATTTTCCGCATTTTTGATCGTTGAAATCGTTCAAAAAAGACCAATATTAAAAAAAAACGAATAATAAAAAAATTTTTGGTTTTTTTGCCGTTTTACGCGTTAAAACGCAGATTAAAGCTCAAAAAAGGCCGGGTTTTGCGAAATAAGCATTTTTAAGCATTTTAGATCGTTGAAACCCTTCAAAAAGAAGGAATATTAATAAAAAAAGAATAATAAAAAATTTGTCGTTTTTATTGTTTTACGCGTTTAAAACCCCCAGATTAAAGCCAAAACGGCGTTTTGGTTTAAAAAAAAATTTTCAAGCATTTTAGATCGTTGAAATCGTTCAAAAGACGCAATAAAAATAAAAAAGAAAAATAAAAAAGGGCGTTTTATGTTTTTTTACCCTTAAAAAGCAGAATAAAAACTCAAAACGTGCTGTTTTTCTAAAAAACATTTTCGGGATTTTTGGGTCGTTGAAATCGTTCAAATAGACGCAAATTTAAAAAAACGAATAAAAAAAAATTTCGTCGGGTTTTTTGCTGTTTTACGCGTTAAAACGCAGATTAAAGCTCAAATCGCGCTGTTTTGCTAAAATAAGCATTTTTTGATCGTTTGAAATCGTTTTAAATAGACGCAATATTAATAAAAAAAAGAATAATAAAAATTGTCGTTTTTTTGCTGTTTTACCCTTAAAAAAGCAGATTAAAGCTCAAAAAGTTTGTTTTTTCTAAAAAAAGCATTTTCAAGCATTTTTGATCGTTAAAAAGTTTTAAATAGACGCAATAAAAAAAAAACGAAAAATAAAAAATTTTGTCGTTTTTTTATGCTGTTTTACGCGTTAAAACGCAGAATAAAGCTCAAAAAGGGCCTTTTTTTGCTAAAAAAAACATTTTCAAACATTTTAGATCGTTGAAATCGTTCAAATAGGGCGAATATTAATTTAAAAAAAATAAAAAATTTTGTCGTTTATATGCTGTTTTTACGCGTTAAAACGCAGATTAAAAACTCAAAAAGTGCTGTTTTTTTCTAAAATAAGCATTTTCGCAAATTTTTGGGTCCCTTGAAATCGTTCAAAAAAGAAGCAATATTAATAAAAAAAGAATAATAAAAAATTTCGTCGTTTTTAGCTTTTTTTTACCCCGTTAAAACGCGGGGTTGCTCAAAACGGCTGTTTTTTTCTAAAATAAAAACATTTTCAAGCAAGATCGGGTTTAAATCGTTAAAATAAAACGCAATATTAATAAAAAAGAATAATAAAAAAATTTGTCATTTTTTTGCTCTTTTTCCGTTAAAACGCGGGGTTAAAAACTCAAAACGTGCTGTTTTTTCTAAAAAAAGCATTTTTAAAACATTTTTGGGTCGGAAATCGCCCCAAATAGACGCAATATTAAAAAAAACGAATAATAAAAATTTCGTCGTTTTTTTTTGCTGTTTTTTCCCTTAAAACGCAGAATAAAAACTCAAAAAGTGCTGTTTTTGCTTTAAAAAAAAGCATTTTCGGGGATTTTAATCGTTGGGAAAACGTTCCCAAAAAAGGGAAAAATTTAAAAAAAACGAATAATAAAAAAATTTTTCGTTTTTTTTGCTGTTTTACGAAATTAAAAAAGCAGATTAAAAACTCAAAACGTGCTGTTTTGTTAAAATAAGATTTTCAAGCATTTCAGATCGTTGGGAAAACGTTCAAATAGAAACCAAAATTTAATAAAAAACGAATAATAAAAAATTGTCGTTTTATGTTTTTTTCGCGTTAAAACCAGATTAAAACTCAAAACGTGCTGTTTTGCTAAAATAAGCATTTTCGCTTTTTAGATCGTTGAAATCGTTCAAATAGACGGGGAAAATTTAAAAAAAACGAATAATAAAAAATTTTGTCGTTTTTTTGCTGTTTTACGCGTTAAAAAAGGGATTAAAGCTGAAAAAAGTGCTGTTTTGGGTAAAATAAGCATTTTCAAGATTTTGGGGTCGTTGAAATTCCCTTCAAATAGAATCAATATTAATTAAAAACGAAAATAAAATTTTTGCGTTTTTTAAAGCCGTTTTAAATTTTAAAAAGCAGATTAAAACTCAAAACGTGCTGTTTTGTTAAAATAAAACATTTTCAAACATTTTTTGATCCCTTGAAATCGTTCAAAAGAAGCAATATTAATAAAAACGAATAATAAAAAAAATTTGTCGTTTTATGCTGTTTTACGCGTTAAAAAAGCAGATTAAAAACCCCAAAACGTGCTGTTTTGCTAAAATAAGATTTTTTAAGCATTTTTTGATCGTTTAAATCGTTCAAAAGACGCAATATTAATAAAAAAGAATAATAAAAATTTCGTGTTTTTTTGCTGTTTTTACGCGTTAAAACGCAGAAAAGCTCAAAACGGGGTTTTTTTTGCTAAAATAAGCATTTTCGCATTTTAGATCGTTTAAAAACGTTCAAATAGAAGCTATTAAAAAAACGAATAATAAAAATTTTGTCGTTTTATGCTGTTTTACGCGTTGCAAATTTAAAACCAAAAAGTGCTGGGTTTTTGGGAAAAAAAAGCATTTTCAAGCATTTTAGATCGTTGAAATCGTTCAAATAGACGCAATAAAATAAAAAAAAGAATAATAAAAAATTTTGTCGTTTTATGGGTGTTTTACGCGTTAAAACGCAGAATAAAGCTCAAAACGGCTGTTTTGCTAAAATAACATTTTCGCAAATTTTAATCGTTGAAATCGTTTAAATAGACGAATATTAATAAAAACGAATAATAAAAAATTTTGTCGTTTTTTTGTTTTTTTAGGGTTTAAAAAGCAGATTAAAGCCTTTAAATCGTGCTGTTTTTCTAAAATAAGCATTTTTAGATCGTTGAAATCGTTCAAATAGAAGCAAATTAATAAAAAAGAATAATAAAAAAACGTCGTTTTTATGCTGTTTTACGCGTTAAAAACGCAGATTAAAGCTCTCAAAACGTGCTGTTTTGCAAAATAAGAATTCAAGCATTTTAGATCGCGAAATCGTTCAAATAGACGCAATAAAAATAAAACGAATAATAAAAATTTCTGTCGTTTTTATAAGCGTTTTACGCGTTAAAACGGTGAATAAAAGCTCAAACGTGCTGTTTTGCTAAAATAAGCATTTTCAAGCATTTTAGATCGTTGAAATCGTTCAAATAGACGCACATTAATAAAAACGAATAATAAAAAATTTCTGTCGTTTTATGTTGTTTTACGCGTTGTGCCCAGATCAAATCGCTCTGTTTGCTAAAATAAGCATTTAGACGTTGAACCGTTCAAATAGACGCGGCCATTAATAAAAAACGAATAATGTACCCGTCGTTTTATGCCGTTTTTACGCGTTAAACGCAGATTAAAGCTCAAAACGTGCTGTTTTGCTAAAATAAGCATTTTCAAGCATTTTAGATCGTTGAAATCGTTCAAATAGACGCAATAAAATAAAAACGAATAATGTACCTCTGTCGTTTTATGCTGTTTTACGCGTTAAAACGCAGAATAAAGCTCAAAACGTGTTGTTTTGCTAAAATACATTTTCAAGCATTTTAGATCGTTGAAATCGTTCAAATAGACGCAATATTAATAAAAAACGAATAATAAAAAATTCGTCGTTTATGAAAGCGCTGTTTTACGCTTTAAAACGTATTCTAAACGTGCTGTTTTGCTAAAATAAGCATTTTCAAGCATTTTAGATCGTTGAAATCGTTCAAATAGAGCAATATTAATAAAAACGAATAATAAAAATTTCGTCGTTTTTATGCTGTTTTACGCGTTAAAACGCAGATTAAAGCTCAAAACGTGCTGTTTTGCTAAAATAAGCATTTTCTGCCATTTTAGATCGTTGAAAATCGTTTAAATAGACGCAATATTAATAAAACGAATAATAAAAATCTACCATTTTATGCTCTTTTTACGCGTTAAAACGCAGATTAAAGCTCAAAACGTGCTGTTTTGCTAAATAAGTACGCGCTGAAATCGCCTCAAATAGACGCAATATTAATAAAAAACGAATAATGTACCTTCGTCGTTTTTATGCTGTTTACGCGTTAAAACGCAGATTAAAAGCGAAATAAACGTGCTGTTTTGCTAAAATAAGCATTTTCAAGCATTTTAGCTCGTTGAAATGTTCAAATAGAATCACATAATAAAAAAAACGAATAATAAAAAATTCGTTTTATGCCGTTTACGAGTTAAAACGCAGATTAAAAGCTCAAAACGTGCTGTTTGTTAAAATAAGCATTTTCAAACATTTTAGATCGTTGAAATCGTTCAAATAGAAGCAATATTAATAAAAACGAATAATGTAACGTCGTTTTATGCTGTTTTACGCGTTAAAACGATTAAAGTTTTCTTCCAAACGTGCTGTTTTGCTAAAATAAGAGCAAGCATTTTAGATCGTTGAAATCGCGTTCAAATAGACGCAATATTAATAAAAAACAAATAATAAAAATTTCTGTAGTTTTATGCTGTTTACGCGTTAAAACGCAGATTAAAAGCTCAAAGCGTGCTGTTTTGCTAAAATAAGCATTTTCAAGCATTTTAGATCGCTGAAATCGTTCAAACAGAAGCAATATTAATAAAAAACGAATAATAAAAAAATTCGTCGTTTTTATGCTGTTTTACGCGTTAAAAACGCAGATCAAAGCTCAAAACGCGCTGTTTTGCAAAATAAGCATTTTCAAGCATTTTGATCGTTGAAATCGTTCACAACAGACGTGCACAAAATAAAAAACGAATAATAAAAATTTCGTCGTTTTCTATGCTGTTTTACGCGTTAAAACGCAGAATAAAGCTCAAAACGTGCTGTTTTGCCAAAATAAGCATTTCAAGCATTTTAGATCGTTGAAAACTGTTCAAATAGACGCAATATTAATAAAAAAACGAATAATAAAAATTCTCGTCGTTTTATGTTGTTTTACGCGTTAAAAACGATTAAGCTCAATTGTGCTGTTTTGCTTAAATAAGCATTTTGTGATCGTTGAAATCGTTCAACAGTAGGCTACTATTAATAAAAAGCCCAGTCAATGTACCTGTCGTTTTATGCTGTTTTACGCGTTAAAACGTAGATTAAAGCTCAAAACATGCTGTTGTTAAAATAAGCATTTTCAAGCATTTTAGATCGTTGAAATCGTTCAAATAGAAGCAATATTAATAATAAAACGCATAATAAAAAATTGTCGTTTTTATGTTGTTTTACGCGTTAAAACGCAGATTAAAGCTCAAACGTGCTGTTTGCTAAAATAAGCATTTTCAAGCATTTTAGATCGTTGAATCGTCTAAATAGACGCAATATTAATAAAAACGAATAATAAAAATTTCTGTCGTTTTATGTTGTTTACGCGTTAAAACGCAGATTAAAGCTCAAACGTGCTGTTTTGCTAAAATAAGTATTTTCAAGCATTTTAGATCGTTGAAATCGTTCAAATAGAAGGAATATTAATAAAAACGAATAATAAAAATTTATCGTTTTATGCTGTTTTACGCGTTAAAACGCAGATTAAAACTCAAAACGTGCTGTTTTGGTAAAATAAGAATTTTCAAGCATTTTAGATCGTTGAAATCGTTCAAATAGACGCAATAAAATAAAAACGAATAATAAATTTCGTCGTTTTTATGCTGTTTTACGCGTTAAAACGCAGAATAAAGCTCAAAACGTGCTGTTTTGCTAAAATAAGCATTTTCAAGCATTTTAGGTCGTTGAAATCGTTCAAATAGACGCAATATTAATAAAAACGAATAATAAAATTTCGTCGTTTTTATGCTGTTTACGCGTTAAAACGCAGATTAAAGCTCAAATCGCGCTGTTTTGCTAAAATAAGCATTTCAAGCATTTTAGATCGTTGAAATCGTTCAAAATAGACGCAATATTAATAAAAACGAATAATAAAAATTCGTCGTTTTTATGCTGTTTTACGCGTTAAAACGCAGATTAAAAGCTCAAAACGTGCTGTTTTGCTAAAATAAGCATTTTCAAGCATTTTAGATCGTTGAAATCGTTCAAATGAAATATTAATAAAACGAATAATAAAAATTTGTCGTTTTTATGCTGTTTTTCGAGTTAAAACGCAGATTAAAGCTCAAAACGTGCTGTTTTGTTAAAAAGCATTTTCAAGCATTTCAGATCGTTGAAATCGTTCAAAAAAGAAGCAATATTAATAAAAACGAATAATAAAAATTCGTCGTTTTTTTGCTGTTTTACGCGTTAAAACGCAGATTAAAACTCAAAACGTGCTGTTTTGCTAAAATAAGCATTTTCAAGCATTTTAGATCGTTGAAATCGTTCAAATAGACGCAATATTAATAAAAACGAATAATAAAAATTTCGTCGTTTTTATGCTGTTTACGCGTTAAAACGCAGATTAAAGCTCAAAACGTGCTGTTTTGCTAAAATAAGCATTTTCAAACATTTTAGATCGTTGAAATCGTTTTAAATAGAAACAATATTAATAAAAACGAATAATAAAAATTCGTCGTTTTATGCTGTTTTACGCGTTAAACGCAGATTAAAAGCTCAAAACGTGCTGTTTTGCTAAAATAAAAACATTTTCAAACATTTTTAGATCGTTGAAATCGTTCAAATATACGCAATATTAATAAAAACGAATAATAAAAATTTCGTAGTTTTTATGCTGTTTTTCGCGTTAAAACGCAGATTAAAAACTCAAAACGTGCTGTTTTTTCTCAAATAAGCATTTTCAAGCATTTTTAGATCGTTGAAATCGTTCAAATAGAAGCAATATTAATAAAAACGAATAATAAAAATTTCGTCGTTTTTATGCTGTTTTACGCGTTAAAACGCAGATAAAACTCAAAACGTGCTGTTTTGCTAAAATAAAACATTTTCAAGCATTTTTAGATCGTTGAAATCGTTTTAAATAGACGCAATATTAATAAAAACGAAAAATAAAAATTTCGTCGTTTTTTTATGCTGTTTTACGCGTTAAAACGCAGATTAAAGCTCAAATCATGCTGTTTTGCTAAAATAAGCATTTTAGATCGTTGAAATCGTTCAAATAGAACAATATTAATAAAAACGAATAATAAAAAAATTTGTCGTTTTATGTGTTTTTTCGCGTTAAAACGCAGATTAAAGCTCAAAACGTGCTGTTTTTGCAAAATAAGCATTTTCAAGCATTTTAGATCGTTGAAATCGTTCAAATAGACGCAATAAAAAAAAAACGAATAATAAAAATTTCGTCGTTTTTATGCTGTTTTTCGCGTTAAAACGCAGAATAAAACTCAAAACGTGCTGTTTTGCTAAAATAAAGCATTTTCAAGCATTTTAGATCGTTGAAATCGTTCAAATAAAACGCAATATTAATAAAAACGAATAATAAAAATTTCGTCGTTTTTATGCTGTTTTACGCGTTAAAACGCAGTTAAACCAAAACGTGCTGTTTTGCTAAAATAAAGCATTTTCAAGCTTTTAGATCGTTGAAATCGTTCAAAAGAAGCAATATTAATAAAAAAGAATATTAAAATTTCGTCGTTTTTATGCTGTTTTACGGTTAAAACGCAGGTTAAAGCTCAAAACGTGCTGTTTTGCTAAAATAAGCATTTTCAAGCATTTTAGATCGTTGAAATCGTTTAAATGAAGCAATATTAATAAAAACGAATAATAAAAATTCGTAATTTTATGCTCTTTTACGCGTTAAAACGCAGATTAAAAGCTCAAAACGTGCTGTTTTGCTAAAATAAGCATTTTCAAGCATTTAAGATCGTTAAATCGTTCAAATAGACGCAAATTAATAAAAACGAATATAAAAATTTCGCATTTTATAGTTGTTTTTCGCGTTAAAACGCGATTAAAGCTCAAAACATGCTGTTTTGCTAAAATAAACATTTTCAAGCATTTTAGATCGTTGAAATCGTTCAAATAGAAGCAATATTAATAAAACGAATAATAAAAATTCGCCGCTTTTATGCTGTTACGCGTTAAACGCAGATTAAAGCTCAAAACGTGCTGTTTGGTAAAAAAGCATTTTCAAGCATTTTAGACGTTTGAAATCGTTCAAATAGACGCAATAAAATAAAACGAATAATAAAAATTTGCGATTTATGCTGTTTTACGCGTTAAAACGCGAATAAAGAAAAAACGTGCTGTTTTCAAAAAGATTTTTCAACAATTTTAGCTTTGAAATCGTTAAATAACGCAATATTAATAAAAACGAATAATAAAAATTTCTGTCGTTTTTTGTGTTTTAGCGTTAAAACGCAGATTAAAACTCAAATCGTGCTGTTTTGCTAAAATAAGCATTTTAGATCGTTGAAATCGTTCAAATAGAAGCAATATTAATAAAAAATAATAAAAAATTCGTCGTTTTATGCTGTTTTACGCGTTGAAACGCAGATTAAAAGCTCAAAACGTGCTGTTTTGCTAAAATAAGCATTTTCAAGCATTTAGAACGTTGAAATCGTTCAAAAGACGCAATATTAATAAAAAAATAATAAAAATTTCGTCGTTTTTATGCTGTTTTACGCGTTAAAAGCAATTAAAGCTCAAAATGCTGTTTTGCTAAAATAAGAATTTTCAAGCATTTTAGATCGTTGAAATCGTTCAAATAGAAGCAATATTAAAAAAACGAATAATAAAAATCGTCGTTTTATGCTGTTTTACGCGTTAAAACGAGATTAAACTCAAAACGTTCTGTTTTAAAAAAGCAATTTCAAGCATTTTAGATCGTTGAAATCGTTCAAATAGACGCAATATTAATAAAAACGAATAATAAAAACTTCGTCGTTTTTATGTTTTACGCGTTAAAAGCAGATTAAAGCTCAAAACGTGCTGTTTTGCTAAAATAATCATTTTCAAGCATTTTAGATCGTTGAAATTGTTCAAATAGAAGCAATATTAATAAAAACGAATAATAAAAATTTCGTCGTTTTATGCTGTTTACGCGTTAAAACGCTGATTAAAGCTCAAAACGTGCTGTTTTGCTAAAATAAGCATTTTCAAGCATTTTAGATCGTTGAAATCGTTCAAATAGACGCAATATTAATAACAAACGAATAATAAAAATTTCGTCGTTTTATGCTGTTTTACGCGTTAAAACGCTGATTAAAGCTCAAAACGTGCTGTTTTGCTAAAATAAGCATTTTCAATCATTTTAGATCGTTGAAATCGTTCAAATAGACGCAATATTAATAAAAACGAATAATAAAAAATTCGTCGTTTTTATGCTGTTTTACGCGTTAAAACGCAGATTAAAACTCAAAACGTGCTGTTTTGCTAAAATAAGCATTTTCAAGCATTTTAGATCGTTGAAATCGTTCAAATAGAAGCAATATTAATAAAAACGAATAATAAAAATTCGTCGTTTTTATGCTTGTTTTACGCGTTAAACGCAGATTAAAGCTCAAACGTGCTGTTTTGCTAAAATAAGCATATTCAAGCATTTTAGATCGTTGAAATCGTTCAAATAGAAGCAATATTAATAAAAACGAATAATAAAAATTCGTCGTTTTTATGCTGTTTTACGCGTTAAAACGCAGATTAAAGCCAAAACGTGCTGTTTTGCTAAAATAAGCATTTTCAAGCATTTTAGATCGTTGAAATCGTTCAAATAGACGCAATATTAATGAAAAACGAATAATAAAATTTCGTCGTTTTATGCTGTTTTACGCGTTAAAACGCAGATTAAAGCTCAAAACGTGCTGTTTTGCTAAAATAGTCATTTTCAAGCATTTTAGATCGTTGAAATCGTTCAAATAGACGCAATATTAATAAAAAGGAATAATAAAAATTCGTCGTTTTTATGCTGTTTTACGGTTAAAACGCAGATTAAAAGCTCAAAACGTGCTGTTTTGCTAAAATAAGCATTTTCAAGCATTTTAGATCGTTGAAATCGTTCAAATAGACGCAATAAAATAAAAACGAATAAA